>NW_028277677.1:819039-1038079 GCF_059751315.1 Micrasema longulum
TGGTTTAAGCTGTGAGTTTATTGGTTGGTTGGAAGAAATTGCCATTTGGCAAAAAGCCCGCCAATGTACAAATAACATTATGTACAAAAAGTTAAATAAATATATTTTTACGGTCACTATTATTGTTTATATGTTTTTTCATTTATTGATCTCGCCAGATTGAACGAATCCAGCTTACATTGGATAATCCGAAATTCTCATCCCTTAACCTTCTTACGAGCTCTTTTTTTTTCTCATGTCTTATATAGTATATTATTTTTCTCTTTACTCTGTAACATGATCTCTCATTATATTTGTGAAAAACTTTAACTGGATGTATGTACTATTTTTTATATTTTGTATTCTAATACAACAACTGTTGTTTTTCGTTAATAAATAAAAAATAAAATAAATAAAATAAAAACAAAATAAACATAAAATAAAATGAAAATATAATGAAAATAAAATAAAAATAAAATATTAACAAAATAAAAATAAAATAAAAATAAAAATAAAAATAAAAATAAAATAAAAATTAAATTTAAAAAATATTTTGGGTTACACATCTCTGATACACCTTACTTATAAGGTTACCTTATTTAATAATTATGGGAGATATTGAAAAAAATCTACATAGATTAATTGAAAAGAACTTTTATTTCGAATTAAAACATAAAAAAACAATTTTAAAAAAAAATCAAGGCAAAACTGGTTACTGGATGATTTAGGTCGAGAAAAATCGGAAATTTTACCAAAAATAATTTAATAATAAATCAATATTGTATAACTGTATAGTATATAAACAAGTGGGTAGTAATGTTATTGTTTATTTTTGAATAAAAATGTCTGCCTTAAAACAGGTTGTACCTAGTTAAGCAGACTAGATATGATCCAGATAAATCTATTACCTAAGTATTTATGTAGTAGATAAAGTTATTGTTATTTTTGTTAATAAACTTTGATTATCATTATTATTATTCTAGGCACTAACTACCGCGATGTTCCATGCAAATTGCACGCCGCGTGCTGTGACAGTTTAATTACTTGAGGGTGTATGAGAGACATGTGTTAATGAATCTAGGGTTAAATAAAAATAATATTTTAAATATGCAATTTAGAATGACTGATATCATATTATAATGATTATACATATTATAATATTAAATACGTATGTATTAATTATTATAAAAATTAAAAAAATATCATAAAGGTTGCGAGGATTCTAATGCTGAGTTAATTAAGTGTCCGAACCCATGCCCCGGGGGAACTTGTGTCCAGCCTGAATTTTTAAAGTGTCGAGCTCCTTGTAAAGCAATCGGATGTCAGTGTAAGAAAGGATACGTCAAGGATGAAAAGGGGAAATGCATTCTTATTAGCAAATGTCGTAAGTCTGGCAATTTATAATACTAGTTCATTTATTTATTAAAATAATCAAAACAAATCATCATCATTCCATGTGCGCTTCGTAATTTGAGCACATAGTGTCCACATAGAAAATCCCACCCAGTTACCCGGATCCCTTTTAGAGGTTTTGTGTCTTCTTTTCACATCCGCACACTGCAAAAGTAAATTTAAAGCTTAAATAAACAATCATTTCTATTTGTTTTATTTTGTTTGTTTACAAATTATTTGCATTACCAAAAAATTACATTTACTGCTTTTAATTATTGTCAGTGCACCTCAGTATATATATATTTAAAAAAAATGTTTTTTATGTTAGCTTATATTTCAGTCAGAATTAAAACTAATATTAACACCTACTTTAATAACGTATTTATTTATCATCATCTTACAGTAAACATAACGTTTATTCTTAAATTCATTTTAACTCTTTTCATTCTTCATACATTCAGGCATCTCTTCATACATTTTTTACACATGATGCAATTATGGAATATTTTATTGCAGCCTTGTTCTTTCCTTATACATTTACGGTAATTTACTTGTGAACTTTTAACATAAAATTTTTGTTTAACTCCATCTTATTAATGAAGTATTTAAGCATTTCATTGTTTAAAAAAATACATGAAAACAAGCATATAATGAGATAACAGTATCCTATTGAGTTCTTCTCGGATTTTTCCTATTTTATTATTTCTAAAATTCTTTAGCACTATTGTTATGGCTCTATTTTGAAGTGCTTCTAATTTATTCGAATTTAAGTCATTGGATATAAATGATATTATTGAGAAGTAATCTTTGTGTGAAATAATTACAGTTTTATAAAATATAAGTTCTACAGTATTTCTATTTAATTTATTTCTCAATCTACCTAAAAGGAATATAATCATATGTATATCGTTAAATTATTCGGCACCATCAATATAATTTTCCCCAAAATAAAACATTACTGTTTTTAAACAAATTATGTGTGTCTTATTAACAGTTCAAACCATGTTTTAAATTCAAAATTTGTATCGGTGTCGATAATGCCAATATTTTTCTATCGACGCTATCGATATTGTATCGACTGAAGCGTGTACCGATGCATTCCTAATTTATATCTTATAATACATAAATGTATAAAAAAGGAGCTTCCGTTTTCATACATCTCAAGTAAAGATGGTTTTTTAAGAACCAATTTTTTAATGACTAATTTATGAAGTGCTTGCGTATTAAAAAAAACCCTTTTAGGTGAAACAAAAGGATTTTTTTCACGATTTTTCCCTTAATATTTCATAGTCCCTGGACTAGATCTCAATCACGAGACATCATCTTAACATCATTTATCAAATAGTCCAGATACCCTACAGTTGAAGTATCAGTGCAGTGCCGTATGCACCGCTGGATGCGAATAAGTGTGTGATGATATTGTTGAAAATAAATTTTAATAATATTTTATGCCAACCAAATAATCGCATTTTAAATGATATAGAAAATATTTATGTTGGTCGAGAATTGCACATAAAATAAGCAATTGATAATATTTCAATATTTGATAGTAAACCACAAAATCTTTTCGCTTACTTCCGGTAATGAATACCTTTTCAACACAAATTCAATATAAAGCAGAACTAAAACTTTCATCGTTTAATTTTAGCATCAAATTGTAAGCCAAATGAAGAGTGGGATTCGTGTCCAAAGTATTGTACATTTGATAATACTTGTAGATTCTTAATTGATAATGTATTCCCCGTTTGTGCGCCTCCTCTTCCTGACTTTGTATGTAGACCAAAATGCAAATGTAAACAGAATTTTGTTCGGAATGATGGAGACTGCGTTCATCATAATACTTGTAAGTTCGTGAAATTTTTTTAATAATTTACTAACGTTTAAAAAAATTACTGGAATTAAGATAAACAAAGAAATCGGTTGAAATTATCAGTATTTATTAACAATAGGGAAATATAACTTTTTTGACATCAGATAACAAGTAATAACGGTCTATGAAATACTGTCCAGTTAAAACAATTTTTTTTTGTTACTTTTTAAAAATCTTTTAAAAATGTATATCGGAAAACATTTATTCACAATATCCATTTGATTGTATATTTTAATTTATTTTTACGTTACTACCTTTTAGCCTACAACCCTTTTTAAAATACGAAAAAAAAAAAAAAAAATTTTTTTTTTTCCTTAAAGGCAAACCATATTTTGACAGATTACACTTGAGAATTCGAAGAAGTCACAGTGTATGCGTCAAATTGTATTTGACAGTTGAGTAAACAATATGCGCATGCGTCATATGACGCGGTGGATACATTTCAGAATAAATATTCCCATGAAAAATAAATATTCACATTTTTTTTTTCATCTATAACTTCTGAAAACTTATGTCGACAGGAAATTGACTTAATCTGAAAACACGAAGAGCCGGATTAATATAACCTCGGTAGATAAAGTTAGTACTTAGAAAATTTTACCACACCATCCCGCCTTGATACATACTGATTAACATAGCATTTGCAATTGCCCTTCCCTGATTGCAAAGATTTATTGTATGAGATTTATTTTAAATTAGGATTTTTCGATACTAAATATGTAATTAGGGTTAAAGACATACATTGAAGTAGAAAAAACATCAAACCTCAGAGAAAATATGCTGTTATGGGTAATTTAACTTAATTGTCTTTGAATTCTCAAATTAATAATATCGACTGCATTCGTGAAAAAAGCTTCGGCCCAGACTTTTGAAAACAATAGTTTTGTTATATATTTAATGTATTTTGAACTGATAACATGGGTTTTGTATTTCACACACATTCTGGCACAATTTAGGCCAATAAGCGTTTGCGACTTGTCATTTTAAGGGATGTATATTAATTATCTGATGTTGTTGGTAAAAAGCATGTTTATAAAAAAAAACAGCTTTTGAAAATTGGTTCTTTCTGTGTTGTGTGTGTTTTTTTCCAAATACAGTCGATATTTTTCACGTTAAATATAATTTGATTGAAACAATAATTACAATATTTGAGTTTGTCCAAATGTTCGTAGACAAAAGACTGGATTTCACCCCCTCGGGAGTCATTAAGATTAACAAACTACAACATAGATGGAGAATATCTTTAATAAAGGAATATGGAAGTCTAGGCATTTACAGGGCTACCTGTCATTGGCTGGTTTAAGTGGCCACTTTACACACTGATATACAAACCAACTGGTCCAAGAAGAAGTTTAAAAATTGGAAAATTGTTTTCAGGCGTTGCCTTGCATGTAAAATAATTCAGTCAGATGAATCTCTTCACAACATTAAGCAAAAACCTTTGTAGGTTTCAGTTCTTTAACTTCACTAAAATCAACAAATGGAAGAACTGAAGAAATATGGATGTTGAAACATAGGCAAAATGGTTAATGTTACACATTGTGTAAAGTGGCCACTTAAACGAAACAATAATTATTTGCACTAATTATTATTTTAATTATATTTTCGGTTTTCATATTTTGCTGTAAATTTTTTTATCGGCAAATTCTGTAACTCTTTGTTGTAAAATGATTAAAAGCAAAACTAATCGATCACTGGTTCTTCCAAATTTATGAAATTAAGTATCACTTGTCTAGTTGCAAAGCTAACTGATTTGTGTTGATAACATAAGGTTGTCAAGATCCAAACGCTGAAATGGTTTCCTGCCCAAATCCTTGCCCAGGAGGAACATGCTATAATCCAGAATTTGCTCCGTGTGATATGTTTTGTAAAAAAATGGGCTGTCAATGTAAACAAGGATACGTTAAAAATGAAAATGGGAAATGCATACATCTTAGCCAATGCCGTAAGAACACTTTTCTGTCATTTTATTTCATATCGTTTTATTTTATTCTGGAAACCAACAGTTCTGCATTATAAACATACATTTATTTATAAAATATAGCGTACACATAGAACGAATACATTTCTTGACATTATAAAATATAATGCCAGTATAAGATAAGAAAGAAAAAAATAGTATCATAAGTCACACCGTTTCTTGTAGTTTTTTTTATAAAAAATGAGTTGGCATGCGCGGTACGTTGTTATTTTTAGCGTCATTGTGCCAAAAAAATATCATTTGAATGAAGGAATAAAATAATAGCCAGTAGGAACAGAGAAATCTGTATTTTCCACGTTATGATATGTTATGGTGAAGAAAATATAATATGGTTAAAGCGAATAAAAAATGCAGAAGAAGAATTTTAAAATAAAGGTGAACAAAAATATTAAAAATAACAATAACACACATTAAACAAAGAAAAATAAGTATCCATGCCATTGCAGATAACGGATTTAAACGAAAATAAATGAATATAATATTATATATAGTGAATATATAGTATAAGACATTAAAAAATACGCATATTTAGTATTCTAGCACGCAACATTTTTATGCTTATTTCACCGCTGGTAATGTTATAAAAATATCATTTATGAAGTTATTTATGTAATTGCGTATTTTTTTATTTATTTTTTTCTACATCAAATGTTCCCCCAAGACAATTAGGATTAGTTTGTCTTCAGTAAAAGGTAAGTTTTTTTTTGTTCATTTGATTTTGAAACTACATACTGGTGGCAGAATAACATTGTTTATTTCCTTAGTGCAGTAGTTTGCGATTGAAATACTAATTGTACTCGTATGTTGTGAAATCAAAAGAATTAATGTTTATTTTTTTTAATTCATTACATTTTAACGCAAATTTAAAAACGAAAAAAACGTAGATATTTACATTATAAAAGAAGTATCAGTTTTAGCTAACATTTAAAATGGTATTTCAAAGATGACCTCTACTCCTTAGCGGCTTTAAAACAGGTCAAAATTAAAGATGACCTCCACTCCTCAGCGTCTTTAAGACAGTTCAAAATCAAAGATTACCTTCACTCCTCAGCGGCTTTAAGATGGGTCTAAGACATTATCGAAAAAAATTTTCATGGCCTTAGAGTTTTTGTTACCTAATTTTAATAAATTCAATCACAATCATGCAACCGTAAATCCTGATGCAATTGAAACAAGTTAAACTTTTATAAAACTTTGAATATTCCCAGTCAAATATTCATGCTTTAATAATCAGGGACAATATGTTAATTTGCTGAGATCATTAATTTAAAATTTTTATTTTTAAGTTTCCTTATTGCTTTTATCTAAAAAATGTATCAATAATGAGCTTTTCAACCCTTGTCTTGTCCACTGTGCATTTGACCTAACTCGTAAAAAACTTTTGGATGGGATTATCGAACCTTGTCTATCCCTTTTGCCTGAATCCGTGTGTGAACCAAGGTGTGAATGCAAAACTGGATTTGCCCGAATTAATGGAAATTGCGTAGACCCACAAATTTGTAAGTACCAACGAAAACATTCAATATTCTCTTTGGAGATTTACTCCTAAAAGACTGTGCTCAAAAATCCCTCTTAGAATAGTGCTGAAACGTCGTGTAATATTAAACAAAGGAAGAAATATTTAGAGGTACTTTAAATAGTCGTTGTAACTGCAATAAGTTGTGTCCATGTCAAATGAATTTCAAAATTAACAACAGATAATAAAAAAATATTTTCATTTTACCCATCTGCTCGGCTCTTGTTTTGTTTAATTAATAATACAGTAACTCATTAAAACAAAATATAGAAATAAGAATAATAAAAAGATAAAATCATCGGTGATACTTCTTTACCGCGTAACAATCAATCGATTTTTTTGGCAGGATTACCTAAAAACTGTTCTGTTAATATATTACGTACGATTTTAATCAATCAAAAATACTACTGGAGTATCATTATTTAGAGTAAAAATAGCAACAATTAAAATTAACGGCTCTTAGTCCCTATGAAAAATTTATTTCAGTTTCAATGGGATCGTGGTCTCGTGGCTAGTGTCTCTGACTCACGGCTCAAAGGTCCGTGGTTCGAATACTCTACCTCAACGCGATTTCTATTTTCTTTTAGTGGGTTATTTACAATTCGTTAAAAATGGCCCTAAAAAATAAATACTTTGGTAAATCATAAGAACGTAAATATTTATTTAAAAAAATAAAAAAATTCGCTGTATTGTAGTATCACTGACGATATGTTGCTTTATTTATCCAGGATGGACACATAGAAATGCCTTTCATAACACATTTAAAATATTTTCTTATGACAAGAGAGTTTAAAAAAAATGAAACTTACACAGTTCTTTGACTAAACATTTCGTTTGATTTATTTTGAAGTTTGCAAATATGCAAATGCCGAATTATCAAACTGTTGTGCACCTTGTTTGTAGACCTGTGATGGAACTTCTGACGCAGTGTGCAACGCGCAATGTTTTACCAAAAATGTACCTGCAAAAAAGGCTATGCAAAAATTAGCGCTGGGAAATGCATACATAAAAGCCAGTGGAAATACAATAAGGATGGTATTCCCATCCACATTCTACTACTATACCTAGGCGTAACTTTATGTCAAGTATATGAGTAAGGCCCAGTAGCGATTGAGCTTAATTTGCATTGCCTTTGCTTAGTAATCAATCAGCTTAATATTTTTAACATTTGCCTTATTGATCGACTTAATCCTAGCTTAAATGTAAATATTGATACTTGTGGGTGGCGCTTATTTTCTAAAACCATTGTTAATTTCTTTAATTTTAATGAAGAAAATATAAAACTAATTCAGACAAATTATACAGGGTGTTCTTTAAACCCTATCACATCCAAAACTACGATGACCAGTATGAGCAAGAAGACATAATGGAACATTTAAATATTTTTTTTGAAACAAATAAAATTTAAAAAAATAAAATGTAAAAAAAGCAAATGGTTGCTTACTTCTGCAGGGGTGAAACGAGGAGGGGTAAGAGGGGAGTCTGACACTGCGCCGCGCTCACCTCACTTCTCCCCTGCAGAAGTAAGCAACCATTTGTTTTTTTAATATTTTATTTTTAAAATTTTTCTTTGTTCTAAATATTTTTTAAAATATGCTAATATGTCTTCTTGCCTATACTGATCATCGTGGTTTCGGATGTGACAGGGTTTAAAAAACACCTTGTATAGTATCTTGTTAAACTTGATTATATTACGTGAATCGACAGTTTTTTTATTTATTTTTATGTGGTTCTGAAATTTTTGGATTTGGAAAAAAATAATAAATTAGAATGTAATTTTATGAATTGACTCCTCTTTTTCGATGCAATCTAGAAATAAAATATTTTTGTCCAATATACGTATAAGTACTTAAATTGCCTTTGAAATATTATTTATGAAAATATTATGTTATCAAATTGAACAGTGCCTTATATTTATTTATTTTACTTTTTGTACATAATGTGAATTGTTCATTGGCGGGTTTTTCGCTAAATAGCATTTTTTTCCAACCAGCACATAAAATAAAAGTTTATATTATATACTTTAAGTTACAAAAGATAACCAATAAAAAAATGCTATAGATGTACAAAATTAGAAATAAATGTACTTGTATATAAGTTACATTAAATCAAAACTATTATTCAATGAGAAAAAGAAATAAAAAGGAATGAGGAAAGGAGGAGAGATTAAGAGAGATTAATTGTATACTGGTCGTAAGTATTTAAAGTACAATATAAAACACCATGTAATTGCTAATGTAATAAAAAAATAGGTAGGTCTTAATTAATTGGTTCCACTGCAGTTCCAAAACCTTATTTATTTTTGGCAGCGGATGAAATAAAAACTGCCATGACGATAGTCAACCTAGACCATAGAATGGCACATAAAAAGAAGAAGACTTTGAATCTAATTTGGCAAATATTAGAAAATACAATTTTTATCAATATAATTAAGTATAATTTAAATGCTTTAAATAGGTGGACGGTTTTTCAGTTTTTCAAATATAAATTTTGTTGATTTTTCAGCAAAACCTGCCTGCGATAAGCCGAATGAGCAGTTTTACGACTGCGTGCCATGTGTGGCAAGTTGTCAAACCAAAAACCCAGTCTGTGTGGCAGCTTGCCTTAGCGGTTGCGCGTGCAAGACCGGGTACGTGAGAACAAGCGATACTAACAGCACCTGCATCTTAGAGAAACAATGCGGTGAGTAAGCTCGTTAGTCACACTGTGCATTCTGCTAGGATTTTATTGGCAATGAGCCCTACGCCCGTTGAGAAAGTGGAAGTCGACAGAACAAAGACAAAATATTCAAGAACAGAATTATTTTAGACTAGTTTTTATCCGCGGCTTAGATCAGGTGGTATTAAGATAAAAATATTAATGTAATTAATTAAATCAATAACGGATTTTGTTTATCAATAAGAGTCTTCCCTATGGAATGATATATTTTATCGGGATTAAAAGAAGCTTGGTCTTCCAACTTTCGCTGTGAAAGAAAGACGACGATTAGTTTATGGTGACGTACCATCGTTATTCTGATCACAAATCCTTCTGCAAAACTTAAATAAAAGCAAATCAAATTGATTAATAGATAAAACGAGTCAATTATTGAAATCCCACCTTACTGCCTACTCATTTTAAAATAAAGTTGCTCATTGTTTACATATAACATATGTTTTTAATTGCATTTTTTTTTGTTCGGGATAAAAAATAAGTATTTTATTTTACTTTTTACCTCTTTGGCTATCCCTATGCAAAAACTTATCTCAATCGGTCTCCCCGTTGAGACGTGAATGAAACACAAACAAACACACTTTCGCAATTATAATATTCAGTATGGATTGTTACTCAGGAGAGACGTGCAATACCAGTTTTATTTAATTTTTACATACGCGGGTATATGGGAGAATGGCAATCTGTTCCAACTAACCAATAAAATAATAGTTTTATTCAAACAATTTAAGCTTCGACACGTATTCGAGAGAAACTACAATAAAAATTATAATAAAATACAAATTGCAATACCTATTTGGATATTAATTAATTTATGTCAATGCTAATATACTATGGGAAAAAGAAATAAAAAGAGAAAGAAAAAGAGGAGAGATTAAGAAAGAGAACGGAGATTTTTCTTCAGACGTGATTTAAACAGAGATACTGTAGAAACATATTCGACGGTAAATACTGTAGAAACATCATTGACAGGAGACGATTTCACAGTCAAACCGCATGGACATTATATGAGTTAGATAAGAAAGAGGAATTATAGATGAGTATTAAGAGGGTGTTTTGAAAATAACAATGAAAAGGAAAACCATGAACTGATCAACATTTAATTATTTTTTACGGAAGTATATAGGAGCGTTGACACAACGAAGTAGAGTGAACATAAGTGAGAGGGAGTAATAGTCTCTCCGCAGTCTTATTTGGAGCCATTTCAGTTACCAACGATAATAAGACATGTGGTCATATTTCCTAATACCTTAATTTACTCAATGCATATATTCTTATTATTTTTTTATTTTTATTTATTTTATTTATTTTATTTATTTTATTTATTTCATTTATTTCATTTATTTCATTTATTTCATTTATTTCATTTATTTCATTTATTTCATTTATTTCATTTATTTCATTTATTTCATTAAATTAATTTATTTTATTTATTTCGTTTATTTAATTTATTTAATTTATTTTATTTAATTTTTTTATTTTACTTATTTTTTTATTTTTTTTATTTTTTTTATTTTATTTATTTGACTTATTTTATTTAACAACTATAGTTGACCATACAGTGTATATTTATTATGTGCCTACAAACAGAACTGCACATAACCTGCATAATATAGGCTGCGGATTCAAAGCGCAACATCATAAATTGAATTCATTTTAAAAATTTCATTTTTAAAGGAAGTTAAAGATATGTTATTAATATCAATAAAATTTAATTTCTGATTACACGTATTGCAAATTCTATTTACAAATGAATTTTGAAAAGATTTAGTGGAACATTTAGAAATTTTAAAAAGAGATTGGTTTCTGGTCTGCGTTATTCTGAAGACATTCAAGTTTATTGCGTAGTTTACAACTTAAATAAGTGATGAAAACTTCAGCGTAATATAGAATGGGTAGTAGGAATGTTTTTATAACCACAAATTTATATTTTTTAATAAATTTCAAACTTGGTTCAGCCTTTTCTACAAACGTTTGGGAATATCCAAAATATTTTTTGAATTTTGTTTTTGTTTATAGCAATATCTAAAGTTTCTCCCCCTGCATCAGTCAAATGTGGCGAAAATGAGACATATGACGCCTGTCCACCAACTTGTCCCCTTGAACCAACTTGTGCTCAGTTATTCATGGTTGACCAACCAACTTGTTCTCTGACCAAGAAAGGATGCTTCCCAGGCTGTCGATGCAATAATGGATACGTAAGAAACGACAATAAAAAGTGTGTTCTTCCACCAAAATGTAAGTATTTTATTATTGTAAAATGCTATTATTTTTAATATGGATTACCATTACCATTAATGTAAAAGTCACTTCAAGGGCGCAGTATGATAAGTATATCAACTCGTCTCATAACGTCTTCGAGACTTGCACGGGTTAAACAGTATTTAAATCTTTTCATGCAATGGCTTGAAGGTATCTATCGGTTCTCTTAATTTGGAAAAATACATGTCAAAGATTTTTTTTTTAAATCAGCATTTGATTCAGGCTGAGGAGAGGATGTCAAACTCTGGCGCTGCTTAAATAATATGTTTGGAGATCGTGCTTTTGCCTTAGCTGGCCCCTCTGCCTGAAACCAACTACAGTAAAACTCCAATTATCCAGATAAATGAGTGCCAGACGTTATCAAGATATGCAGAAATAATGAATCAGATTAACCACGGAATTAAGGCAATGTTTTGAAAAAATTTACTCTCAGATGACTTTATTATTGCTTTCGAAATAGTACAGCGAATTGAAATCACATCAAAAACTTACTTTAACATGTCCAGCAAGGTTCATTGCTTTGACGAAGAATCTCGTGTCTAGTTGTTATTATTACATCTCTTTTATTTACTGATAACGATCCGGATATTTGACAATCCAAATGACGAGTTCAGATCAACAGAGTTTTACTGTATTGCCTTTACGCTTGCAAATCATTGACAGTCCTAGTCAGTTCAGATCTTAACTGAAGCCGCATTTTTTTTGTTTATCGTATGTCATGTTTTGGACCAATGTGAACTGGCGCGTACCAGTTCTACGTTTTTAATATGGCCAAAATTACACTATTCTCATGTGGTGTGTCGTGGCGTCACAAAATAGCTCCCCAACACACCGATCTACAATGTAACCATGTAACAATGTAAACCTACTTTGATAATAATTGTAAAGCGTCCTAGAAGTGACTTTTCATAAAAAGGCGTTATAAAAATTATAGAAATATTATTATTAAAGTTAAATCAATCAATTTTTTAAGAAAACAAGTACTTTTGTGTATGTGCAATAAAGTTAATTTAACTTCTCGTGAAACCATAAAATAAATTTCGAAGTATTTATTTGTGGTCTTTATTTTGACCTCGATTAAAAATAATTAGTCCGTAGTATTCGATATGATCTACAACATATCTTTTAAGAAGTTCTTTAAAACCCTTAATTTATATTTCAAATTCAGGGTTCTTTTGATAAATGATTTTTATTCGTTGCATCTCTTAATAAATAAAACAATTCAAGTTCAAATTCTCTCAACCTTAAAAACCTTTTTTATAATTTTTTTAAAGGGAAAAGTTGTTTATAATCATGGATTTATTTATTTTATTTTAGGTTGTTCTGACCCCAATGCAGAATTGGTTGACAAACCAAATTGTTGCCCTGGAGGCACATGCGCTCAACCCAAGCGTGATACAGGATGTAAAAAAGGATGTCCTTCTAAATTGTGTCAATGCAAAAAAGGATTCCTGCAAATAAGCGAAGACAACCCAAAGTGTATTCCTGAAAAGGAATGTAGCAAACACACCGTTAAAAACAAATGATTTTAGATTATTCTGGAATATCTCATATTTAAAAAATAAATTGTATTCAATGTAAACAACGCTTTTTATTGAACGTTTTTACCCTTTGCCTGCTTTTTAAATTAAGGCAAAACGGTGTATCTATTTTATTAGATTTATTGCAACCAATTGCTTCGAAGAATTCAATTAAATTTTGAATAATCTGCAGAATTAATTTGTTTTTTTTTCTAAAAATGCGAATAATTTCCCCTGACAAAATAGTTTTTTCAGATTTTTTAAAATAAATTTATTGCATAAAATTAGAATACGTATTTCAAAACAGAGAATCTGTATAAAACTAATGAATAAAAAATGAAAACGGAGTATTCTCTGTTTATAATAGTCTCCATCTAACATGGCTCAGTCTGTTCTAAAATGATGAGAATAGGTTTCTTTATATTTTTAACTTTTTTATATTGTCAAATTAAATTTCTACTGTTTTGTATTTGTTTTCTGTTGAAATAGTTTATTTTTTTAATGTACATAATTTAATGATTATTTTTAAGGTCTTTTACGAACATATGTTAATTACAGCAGAAAAGCATTAAAATGATTGATATTATTAAATGTTCATGGTATTGAATTAAATTTATTTTTTAAAACGCGCATTTTGCTATTTAAATCAATAATAAGGTGTACTCAGAAATAAGGTGTACGTTTCAAATTTGTAACAATATCATACCTTCCGTTAAACGCCTATGTTCATTCGCACACCTGACACGGTTCATTCTACGTTCTAGTCTCTTTTACATTTAACAGACACATTGGCTTAAAATTCATATTTCTATGTTTATTATTATAATAAACCCAGACAATCATCTAACTCAGCGGATCCCCAATTGATTTGGCGGCACCCCGTTCCGACAATAATAAAGTAAATCGAAAAAACGATATTTTTAGAAAGATATTTAGATTTATTTAGATAGACCCACAACACCTTATTGTTTGCATGTTTTAAAAAAGGCAAAAATGTTTCGAATTCAAAATTTTTGCTGCATTTATTTAATTTAAAGAATGATTTTTTCCACTTTCGACTGATTGTTTTCTTCGACAATGCGCCTCCTAACCCAACTCTCGGAACCCCAAGGTTCTGAAAAACATTTTTTACAAACCGCTAATCTAACATACTGAATTTGAAAAAACTGCATTTTTGCTTTTTACAGCCAAGAAATGTACAAAACCTAATCAGGTATATAACAATTGTGGCACAAAATGTCCCGCGACCTGTGGAAATAGAAATCCAATTTGCACCGAAGAATGTGTTCCAGGATGCTTCTGTAAAGCTGGTTATATTCTTAAAGCAGAAAATGGAGAATGCATCCCCTTGGACCAGTGTCGTAAGTAGATATTTTATATATATTACATTATAAAGGGTTCATTTCCGGTGAGACCACAAACAATGAAGTTGATTTTGCTCAAGCCTGGGTGTTTTGTGCTGTAATTCATGATTTTAATTAAGCCTCCCGGTCTTTTGTGGTGAAAAAAATATGTATTATTAATAAATAACCTTTTTATAGGGTTAACATATAATAATAAAGGTACCTACGTACATGAAAACACTTTTTCATTTTATTAGAAATTTGCAACAACACAATGTTATGAATTTGAAAACACTATGGCATGTTAAGAAACCTAGCTCTGGCGTCCAACTCTAAAGCGTCAAAGTGGTTTAATTGTTTACAGTAATAAATAAAAATAAAAAATGACTCCACATTTTCGCGGTTTTAAGTTAAATACACAGATATATACATATTATGTAAAATTTATTTGATTAATTGAGACCCTAGTGTCAAACTTACGGAAAAATTCATTACATAGCATCATTGTCAGCATTATGCTCGTATACCGATTTTCTTGAAATATTAATTAGTCAATACTCAGGGCCGTCTTCTCCGTAATGGCACGCAGAGCACGAGCTCAGGCTCCCGGCCTGATGGGGGCTTCGAAATGTCAAGACAAAAAAACAGTTTTTTTTTTACTTTTTAAAAGCGTCCTTGGGCGCATAGAGTTTAAAGTTCAGCCCTGTTAATACCTATGACTTTTGCTAAAATATTATTTTCTTTTGTGGCTCTAAAAATGTTCAATGTCCGGGATGAACATATTAAGTTCTCAAAAACAAAACCTCTTTTGGGACAAATATTAATTTTAAATTAGATTTTATTCTAGGGAAGAAACTATTGCAGGAGACTGCGGCAAAATATTGCAAAAATTAATTAATCAGTTATTATTATATTCAGATAATGATATGAAATTCAAATAAGTGGTTTAATTCTTATTTTTACATTTAAATATAACATGGTTTGTATATTTCCACTTTCCGTCATATTGTATTCCGACTCAAAACAGGGGTTTCGGTCTCATGGAGTTTGGGATACGTTACTATTTTATGTAATATGTAATATGCTTTTGTGATACATAAATAAAAAATAAAAAGGAAAAAAAAAATGCTAAAAGATTTATTTATCACTGGAAAAGAAAAATACAAATTGAATTATGACGACTCCATATTTTTCAATAAAATATTTGACGATTTTAGCTAAAACTTTACCCCCACGGAAGTGCGGAGTAAACGAAATATTCAACCCATGTCCGTCGCCTTGTCCACCAGAGCGATCATGTTCTAGTGTGTTCTCTGGATTGGAGCCCCTTTGTCCT
The DNA here is from genome assembly GCF_059751315.1 of Micrasema longulum. Classification (NCBI taxonomy): domain Eukaryota; kingdom Metazoa; phylum Arthropoda; class Insecta; order Trichoptera; family Brachycentridae; genus Micrasema; species Micrasema longulum. Next base: position 834,951 of record NW_028277677.1, read on the forward strand.
GTTCAATTAAATCCAAGTGTTTGCAATCCAAGCTGCTTGTGTAAATCGGGATATGTAAGGAACAATCAGAAGATTTGCGTGCTGCCGGAAAAATGTAAGAAATTCATTAATGCTCTTAATAATTTATATTTATCGATATTTTTATCGACCATAGTAGTTGAGATTGTTTAGTTAACTTTATCTATATAACAAGTTGCAAGTTCAAAAGGTGAAAAGTAAAACGTTATTCCCGTTCTGTACAGAACAAGTACACGAGTTATAGATACAGTCCATTGAGCAATCATTTAGTAATAAATGGGGGTTCTAACTACTAATATAAAATTATAAATAAAAAATAAAATAACTTTGTTTTTACCCACAATTTTTTTTTTTTCACCGACTGGTTTCAAAGCAAACAAGCTTTTTGTCAAGGGTTACGTAATTAATGAATTTTTTCCTATTTTACTTTTTTCATGTTTACTAAATACTACACGTGGAGCCAATAAATCAAGTCTTTTCCCTAAAAGGGTGGTAATTTGAATATTTTCGAAACTAGACAGAAGTGGGTTGAAAGATATATTGTTTGTTTGGTTATTTATTGTTTTTTTCTTATTATGAATTGCTTTTTTGATTTGTAAGATTTCTTAGTTGTAAAATTTTAATATTTTATTTTTAATATGAAGAACTTTTAATCCAGTATCTTTATTGAAGTTATGATTATTTTCTGATTAGTTTCATAATATGAAAAAATAAATTAATAACCAAATAAAACAATTTTTCTTTTGGTCCACTCCTGTCTAGTTTCAAAAATATTTATATCAAATTACCACCCTTTTAGGAAAAAAAGACTTAATTTTTTTTTCTTTTATTAGGGCCTACTACCAAAACTTGATAACATCGACCAAAAAACTAGTTACATTTATAAACATAAGAAAAACATAAACAGACAGGAATAACAATATAGATACAAACAAAAGACAAGAAAAATATAAAGAAAAGACAAAGTACAAGAATAACATCAAAATACAAATTGTAATAATAAACACATATCCAAACCAATAAAAATTTCAACATAAATTGAAATAGGCACTAACAGAAAAACCCACCAAAACCTGATAGTGCCTATTTAACAGAAAATAGAAACTTACAGTAAAATTAGAAAGAAGATAGAACTTAATAACTAGAAAAATTACAACAAAATAATCAAAATAATAACAAACTTAATCTTATTTTAATGATAAATTATAACTATTAAAATTAAAATTAAAAATTAATCGTCGGAAGTAATAATGACAAAATATTTTACATAAACCTAAAAATGTAAGGTAAATTTATTGTAAAAAATAAAGAATTAATTTAAACACAATTATTTCAATGACACAATTATTACAAATAATAATAGGGAACAGTTTGAACTTAAAAAATATATAAACAAAATTGATCAATAAACAATTTGTACAAGAAAAAAATTGAGATAAATGAATTGGAAAGGTTATAAAAAACATAAGTAAAATATCAAATATTTTTTTCCTCCCAGTCATTAAAGGACATGTAAAAAAATGTGATTAAGATCTCCAATGCCTCCACATTCGCAGGCATTGGAGTCAAAATTTTATTTTTAAAAAGATGGGACGGAGTGCAACAGTGGCCAGATCTGATACGGCAAAAAGTTACAATCCTAGACCTATTGAGTTTACACGCGCTATTGTATCAAGGTTTAGAGGGAATATCAGGCTGGATATTACTATAAAAAAATCCCTTTGACAATTTAGAAAAATTGATTTATTGACTTGATTTATTGGCTCCACGTGTAGTATTTAGTAAACATAAAAAAAAAATAGGAATGAATTCATTAGTTACGTAAACCTTGACGAAGAAGCTTGTTTGCTTTAGCATCGGTAAAAATACAAATAATAAAAATAGTGATTGAAAACAAACTTGTTTTATTCATTTTATTAGAAACACAAAGTTAGTGCTTCAAATATAAAATTTATATTATAAAATTCCTGACAACTGAGGATAAAAATCGAAAATTGTATCAATAATTGAAAAAATAAAATAAATTAAAAAGCAAAAAAAATATTAACACAAATAAACTAACCAACAAGCCTCCACGCCATTTACCTGTACGGGTTAGCAGCGACGATAGAATGTTATATCACTTTGTCTGCATACAACAGGCCTTGAATTTATGTTTATCAAATGATACTCATTTCTCTTTTTACATATAAATTTGTTTGACCAACAATATTTTGAGTGTGTCCAAACATACAAAAATTAAACTAACTGGACCAAGAAGCAAAATAAAAATTGAAAAGTATTTTTAGGCGTTGCTTAGTACGTGAAACAATTCGACCTAATGAATCTCACCCATATCAATAAAGGTTGAAAGAATTGATGAAATGTGAATTTTCAAACACAACCAGAATGGTGAATGTTACATAGTGTAATGTGGCGACTTTAGCTATTCACAAACAAGTCATAAATCTTGTAAATGCAAAGACTTCAATATTTTTTTGTCAAAAAGTTTTCCATCTGTATTTTGAGGAGTTTGTGGTCTTGTTGGTAGTGTCGTGAACTTTAGATCAGAAGGTCCAATTCAAACCCCGCTCTAACACTACAAACTTCCTATTTCCCATCACGATTATTAATGGCGAAAAGAAAATGATCCTAAATCGGAATGTTTAAGTATATCGAAAGAACGCTTACATTTCTGCCGTCATACGGAGAAAAACGATAACAACGGGTTTTGTCAAGATGAACTGAGAATAGATCTGGAACCAGCAAGAAAAAAATAATGTTTTTACATCTACAAAGTCCAAATCTGTTTTTTTTTATGTCATGTAAAAATACCTTCAGGTAAAACGGTGCGATATCCCTGAATATATTCCGCAACTAGGCCGACTTCATATATATTTTTTACAAAAATTAATGGAAAAAACTCGTTAAAAATGTAATTATAAAAATAGTGTTTTCAAAAATAAAACTATTGAAAATAACACATTTGGATTTCGTTTCATGAATACAAATGTTTATCTTTAATTGCTGTGTTAGATAATAAATAACCTGTCCATATAGCTATGGCAAAAGAAGATCTTCGCTCTCGACAAAACGTTAATTTCTTCAGAATTTACTTCGACGAAGTTAAAGTTCTTCTTCAATTAAAAAAAATATTTGAACTTGATAAAAAAAACACTTTTCAATTACACGAACAATCACAGAAAATTAAGAGATTTTTACCTTTATTTAACCTTTGTCTTGCAGGTTGTACGGATCCTAATTCTGAATTAGTTGACAACGCCAACTGTTGTCCTGGGGGAAATTGCGCAAACCCTGAATTTACACTGTGCAAAAGGTTATGTCCAGCAAAAGGTTGTCAGTGTAAAAAGGGTTTCCTGAAAAAGTCCGATGAAGACCCTAAATGTGTTCTCGTTAAAGATTGTAGTAAATTTACTTTTCCCTAAATATTAATGAACGTATTTATTAATTTGATAATCCTTTTTGTACATAACGATTTATTAAATAGACGCGATATACGCGTGTGATAGTTAGCATATTATTTGGTGGATAATTGCCTTTCTTGCCTTAGTTACAGTCTTCTGTCATGGTCAGACGTGACAGTACAAATTATAATGCCGCCACGTATGATGTAAAAATGATGAATTGAAATAGTTAATATAATTATGTGCATTCATTTGAAAATTTTAAAATTGAATTAAACGTTTTTTAATGCGTTTTTCACAATAAACATATTTCTCATCTATTGATGTGTTTAACGAAAGTATTTTTATCAATAAAATTTTATGTAAAAGCTCTATATACCCACCCATAACCAGCTGTAATTCATAAATATGTATATTTACCAATACACATTAAATATATTTACCAAATACACAAGTAAATACTTTAACCAATTTTTCATCAGTTTGATTATCAGTAGACTAAAAGATATTGTTTTAATCAATAAGTCTGCCAAAAGGCATATTTACATAAAGTTTAAATAAGGTAATATTAAAGTAAATGAATAATTACACTGACGTGACGGCTGCCAGGATTAAAAAGAGTAATTGGATATTTTTTTTGTAGCGACTATACAAATACCGTATCTATTTGTTAAAAGTTAGTGATGGTTTTAACATAATTAGGTTTATTTCTTTAAACGTGTTAACTGATAATTTACAATAAAAAAAAATTAACACAACAATAAAACAGTTTGTAACAATTTCGCTTTTAATTTATTGACCAATTAATCCTTTCGCTCTAGATGAGCATCTTTAGACTGGTAAGTGTAAAGTTTTTTAGCATTTTAATAAAATAAAGAAACCCAACCAAAAGGTATTCACAATGCTACCGCCTCACACCCTCACACCCACCCTCCCACCCTCACACATTTACGCACACAATTTACACACATCACTATTTTTGTAACTTTTTTGTATTTTTTTCTTAACTTAACTGGAATTTACAATTGTATTTCTGCGGAACACTTTACTGGCTTTATTATAAGCTTTTATTACTGAATTTAATATTTCTATATTGTAATGCTGTGGTTCTTTTATAAAGTACATAAACAAGAAAAAATATCAATCAATATCATTATCAATGGAAAATAAACATTAAGGATGAAAACGATATTATTATAAAATATGATACATCAATTGTAGGTTCAATTATTATAAGTAAAACACAATTTTTAAAGAAAGTGGTTCAATATATAAAAAAAAACAATCATAAATATATTTATTAAATTAATTATTTATTCCAAAGAAATAAAAATAAGAAAGTATGAAAAATATTTTTATTTTGATTAATTAGGTTTTGAAGGACATTATTTTTTGATTAATAATATTGTAGAGTCAGCTTAAATCTTTCATGAACTTTGCAAAAAAAATAAAAAAATATTTCAAGTAGTAAAAGTAAGGGTTATCTGTAGAGCCCTTAAAAGGCACAGCAGATAGAACAAATACCATGCTAGAATGAATCTTTCCGAAACTTCTAGATGGTAGTTTTGCAGTGCAGATGAAGAGACAACAATACACGTTCTATTTGAATGTGATGCTTCGCATCATAAAAGGAGCCTCATCCTCAGGGGACCACTATTTAAACCTGAGGATGTTAAAGAGCTCGTCTCCTACGTAATAGCCCGATACTTTACGGATCTGGGCTTTGAGGGGGAGATTTAGCAAAATGTAAACTCTCGCCTTTAACACAGTAGCCAGGCTCTTTATTTAACTGGGCTTGGAGTCTGAGAACTATTCACGGAAACCCGTCACAACAGATCTTCACAGGTCGCAGTGACGTCAGAAGACCCCCACCACTAAGAATGAGAAGAACATTGTAACACTATATTTATTACTGTAGGGTTTATCTTGAAATTTCAGTTAATTGGTTTCAAAGAATAAAAATAAAGTGATATAGGCGCTCGAAAAAATCATTGAGATACGTAAGTTTTCTTCTAAGAAAAGGAAACAAAAGTTATTAAATGGCATTCATAACCTAACAGCAAAATGAAGATTTATGGCTGTGTACTTCTGGGAGTTGGACATACATGCACAATTTAATGTAGTAAGCATTTTGACGAAGAGACTGGCACGAGACGAAATTGGTTAACATATTATAGTCAATAAATGTAAATTACGTCAATAATAAATTGAAATTATTAACCACAAAATAATTAATTATATTTTTTTACATTTTTTTTGCACCACAACAGGCCAGAAGGCCTTATTATAGTGGTGAATTACATAACAGAATACCCATACTTGAGGAAAATCACATTTATTTTTTGTGTTCTCATCGGGAATCAAACCCGGAACCTTCCGTGTGTGAGTCAAGCATCTTGACCACTACACCATGGAAACCGCCTTTTTAATTCTTTTTAGATCCTCAAATCTTTGTGATATGGCTTTTTTAAAAACCAACAAAACATTGTTGACATATTTAAATACTTTTTAAGGATGTTTAAAAAAAACGAAATTGATATTAGTTAGTCTGATTGTGGACTCATTAACTTGGAACCTATGTTGATTTAAAAGGAACAGAGATTTTCGTATGTTCAAGACTACTACTAAACTTTAAAAAAATTATAATTGTATTGACACAAACTGCATTCAATTCAAGGTACCTCTTGAAATTCAGGCTTTGCTATCAAAGACTTTTAAAGATTTTGTCAAGCACAGACTGTTAGGAAGGAGCTACTATAGAGTCAAAGAATATTTGCAGGACAAGACAGCTTGGCATTAGATTCCTGTTAATTGATTTTAGTTTGTTGATTTAAATTGAGTTGTTGATTTAAATTTATTAGTTTGGCGAGTTTAATTTACTAATTGTTGAATTGTATTACACAGTTGTAATTTATTGATGTTTATAAGTGATTTAGTGAATCCTTTGTAAAGAATGTACTTAACTAAATTAAAACTAAACCAAACCATGACTTTATTTAAGTATTGATGTAATAATAAATAAAACATTATTAGTTAAGAGTCATTGCTAAAATATTTTCTCATTTCATTTTTAAACGTCTTTATAGCTCTAAACATTAATAATATATGCGATTTGCCCCTTTACGTAAAAATAGATACTTTTTATTTATGTTCTTTGTTCGACGGCCATTTTCACATTGGTTTAAATTCTCTCGGGAAATCAAAAACACTTCTAAAAAAGAAATATATTGTATTTTTATTTCATTCTAATTTGATTTTACCTCCGAATATAACATTTTGAATCGTTCTATGAAATATTCTAGAAATACCTACATAACTTATATCCCAGTGGTGTATACTGCCCTCAAAAACTTAAGGGTAGCTATTTGCAAAAGTCATATTTTGAGAAATTAAACATTTTAGCATTTATTAACTTTATGAAAATTAAATAAAATAAAAATATTAATAATCTCAAGTAAAAACACTATATGTCAATCGTTTTAAAGCATAAAACCGGTATGTGTCATATATACACAGTGTTTTTACTTGTGAATCACTAGATACTGTGTTAAAAAAAAAAAAATTATGTCGTTTTTCGTAATTAAATATTTTTTTTAGTGCTTTTTGCTTGTACTATTACGGGGAGGCATAGAAAATGGATTGTCACAAACGTATATCCTGGCATACAATCCTTGTTTCTCCCGGGTTCATGCATCTTGTCATACAAGCCCTTCGGTTCTGCCTACTTTTGACATGACCAGATTTAAGATTTTGGTTTATCTGATCATGCCACGTCTTTCTTGGTCTTTCACGTTACCTTTAATTCTCACCATGTATACCTGTTTTACCATTTTTTTTCTCATTCATTCATTCTACACGACCATACCATTTTCGAGACCCTTTCTAAATCCAATTAATCACTTTTTGCTTTATATAAAATTTTCCCAAATTTCTAATAAAACATTATCTTTTGTCTTGGTCATTAGACATATGAAAAATATGATCAGTCTTACGTTTCATGTGACAGTCCAGGCTCAGTGAAATATTAAAGTGTGACCCACTTCTCAAACTTATACTTTGTGTCGACCTTGGTAGGAATCGAACCCGGTGCCTCATTTCCGGTAGGCGGACGCACCAACCACATCACGCGGAAAACCCTCTACTCGATTTCCCTTTTCAGGATTTTTACCCGAAAGTAAAACACTTACTTGCTCAGGATTCTGGTTCAATTTCACACACACAGATATGTTTATATTTTTTATCCACCCAGACACAGAAAAAACCTATTTTGAAATCGAGACATACCTATTTTAAAATCTATGTAGGTATACAAGCATTATCATAAAAAAGGGTTTTACCCATTGCAAATACTGGATGCAAGGTAGCTTTGTGTTTCAAACATTATTCCATGCAATTATGAAATGAATCGGGTTGTGGTCCCGTGGCTAGTGTCTCGGACTCACGGATCAATGGTCCGTGGTTCGAATCCCACTCTACCCCAACTTGATTGCTATTTTCTAATAGTGAGTTATTTACAACTTGCTGAAAATGAACGCAAATATTTCTTTTTCTTTAAAAAAAATAAAATAAAAGTAAGTGAAATATATATAGAGGCGTTCGATTGTGACTGGTAGGACATTTGACTTCAGAAATTGACAGACGCTGGGTGGTTGTAACTATGTCATCAAAATTCGAAAAGTAGTAAATTTTACGCTAGTCTATTAACTATTTTATTATCTCGCTTTCAAGCAAAGGCCAAAATGCCGATGTGTTCTGTGTATTATTTAAATAAATTTGACTGGTGGGATATTGGAAAATCCCACTCTCTGCCTTTGTGAATTTGAAGGAAAATTTGAGCCAAACTACCTAATACTAATCAGAGATTTTTTTGTATTGTAAAGTATTTGATATTAAACACATCTGTTTTAGTAAAAATAAAGTCTAATAACAGTTATAAAAAATAAAAAAATTGTGACCGGTGGTACAGGACTTCATGACAAGTGGGATTTCTGAATAAACAAACAAACAAACCATAACGCCGTTTTGCCGTAGGGGTAGACAGATCTATCTTGGCATTCAGACCTCGCCTCCTCTACATTCATACATCTTCTCATGCACGCACGCCGATTATTCCTACTTTTGACATGTTCATCTTCAAGTATTTCATGGACTTGATCGTGCCATGTCTTTCTCGGTCTTCCTCGTTTTCTGCATCCATCAAAATTTGCATCGTATATCCTTTTGGCCGTTCTTTCGCTGTCCATTTGCTCTACATGTTCAAACCAACGCAGCACCCCTTTCTTGATTCTGTCAATAATGCATGTCTCAGCCATACACACTTCACGGATCTCGACATTTGTGCACCTACCATACATCGTTTAACCACACATTCGCCTGAGGGATCGCATATCTAAATAATGAATATGTTTGAAATAATAGTTAACATAAACAAAATTCCATTATTTTTTATTTCGATAAATATTTTTGTACATGTTTATAAAATAAAAACGTTAAACTACATATATATTATTAGATGGAAATGGAAATTCAAAATTTACGACATTTTTCCCACTTTGTATGGAATGCCCCCCCATAGTGGACAACAAAGAGAAAAGCCAAGTGACTGCAGCTAGAAAAAAGTAAAGCCACGCCGATATTGAGTTTATTTTTCTTTTAACTTTAATATATTTATCGTTTCAAAAAGGGTTATAAATGTATGAAAAGATGCCTGAATGTATAAAGAATAAAAATAGTTTGAATGAATTTTAAAAAAAAGTAAGTACTGAATTTACATTTCTTATACTGGCAACTCACGTAAGACTGTAAATATTCCGTTCCTACCCGAATCTTTCCTTTTTCAAATTGCTTTGATTCTACCGTCTTTTGAGAACGTCACATGAAAAGTGTTTTTCTGATAAATCCTTATCATATCCTGCATCTTCACACTTCAAAGTCTTATTAGTGTTACATAAACAGCCTAAAGTAAACATCTCATTATCTACATCTACATAATGCGGTATTCGTACAATAGCAAAAAAGAAGTCCTTCGTAAAAGAAACAATCGGAAAAGCTTAAAAGTGAGTAGACCTTTTCCACACAGTCCACAAAATTATAATTCCTGCTGTTGTCAGTGTACAATGCCTGAAAGTATTCAGTTGACCATACAGTTATGTTTACTGTAAAATGATGTAAACATATGTATATGCAGTTAAAGGAATAGTAAATATTAGTTTATATACTAATTGAAATATAAGCAAACCAAAGAAAAAAACAAAAACAATAATATAATTATATTAATATTTTTAAATAGTAAAGTTTCTTTAACAATGATACTACAAAGCTCTTTAATAAACTTTTCAGGAGCATTCAGGGAACGAGTGAATTGATTTGTCAATTATAATAATATGTCTAGATTACTCTAATGGAATAAACGCAATTATCTTACTGTAATAGAATCTACGCAATGGAATATACGAATTGTCAATTATAATAATGTCTAGAATACTGTAATGGAATATACGCAAATCTCCCAAAATATCAAACTTATAGACTTCAATCTGTTTTCAATGCATCAGCAAGGCTTATTACGGGAGTAGAAAAATATTCTCACATCTCACATCTTTGAGATTTGCACTGGTTAAAAAGCTCAGAGAGAATAAAATACAAGTTTTGCTGGACAGTATTCAAATCCCTTTATGAAATGGCTCCAAAATACCTATCGGACCTTTGTATTAGGGAAAATACATGTCAAGAAAATCCACTCTTAGGTCAGCATTTGATTCAGGAAGAGAAAAAGTTGTCGAAATCCGGCGCTCCCCAAACACTAGATTTGGAGATCGTGCTTTTGCCGCCGCCGGCCCCTCTGCCTGGAACCAATTGCCTACAAACTTACGAATCATCGACAGTTCCAGTCAGTTCAGATCCCAACTAAAATCCCACTTCTTAGACTATCATACCCTCAATTTTAAATCTGGAACTATAATATATCACTATAGTTTAGTTAGAATGTAAGTTTAGGTAAACAATTGTAAACCACCCTTGAGGCGATTTTTCACAAAAATGGCGCTACATAAATCAGCCAAATATTATTATTATTAATATTATATCCTGTGATCAATTTTTGGGTGTAAATTTTTGGCAACAGCTAGGTAAAACATTTTTGGGAAAAATATATAGAAGTCTAGGCATTTACAAGGCTTATGACCTGTTATTAGCCGGTTTAAGAGACCACTTTGCACATTGTGTAAAGTGGCCACTTAAACTACTCAATGACAGGCCATAAGCCGTGTAAATGCCAAGACTTCTATATTTCTTTCTCGAAAATGTTTTTCCCCTCTGTTGCAACAAAAATGGATCTAAATAACTCCCAAGGGAGGAAATCCAACCTGCCTCCATACATGTGGACACACTCAAAACATTGTTGAATTCTTGCGTCATTTATTTTCTTCTGAGATTATATTTGCTAGGAAAATACTTTTTATACATACTCGTACGTATATAAAAATTATTGCAATGAAAATTTGAGCGTGCACAAATTTTCATGGGACCTTAGATCGGTAAATATTTCAATGGAGGAACCTTTTCAAAAAAGAAAAGGAAAAGTTGATCACATAAATCTACATTTATTTTGTATTTTTTTAAAAGATAAGATCATTCTTTTCTACCCATTTTTGTGACAATTCTTTACATGTCAACATCTTAAACATACATTTTTAAAGCTAACCTTTTCTTCTAAAACTTTAACATGGCAAATGTTATCTTTAAATTTTACCCTACTGAAAACATGTTCACCTTTAAGAAAGGTTTTGCTAAACAAAATTATATATTTCGTCTCCAAAAATAAATTCAAATATTGAATTTCTGGCAGCACTCAACATTCTCATTAATAACGCGTAGTTTTTTTAAAAATATGCTCGCAGAAAAATTATCAGGAACGTGAAGGTTCGAAGAAAAACATAAAAGCCTTTTATTTATTGAATTTATTTATTTTGAGAAAACGTGCCATTTAAAATAAAAAAAAACCAATGTAAAACAATATCAGAAAAGGCATTCTCGGGTAAGGCTTCTCCGTATCACTCCACTGTTAAAAATAAAATATGGAAAATAAAGTCTTTCATAATGTAGGGTATTAAAAAAATATTTATATAAATCACACGAAGTATATACATAAAGATATAAAATAAATATAAAATTTGTTGAATATCTAAATTTGTTGCAACAGAAAGTGAAAACATTTTTGAGAAGGGTATACGGAAGTCCAGGCATTAACAGGGTTTATGACATGTCATTGGCTGTTCAAGTAACATTCACCATTCTGCTTATGTCCATATTTTCTCAACTCCTCCATCTGTTGACATTTTTGAAGTAAAAGAGCTGAAACCTTTATCAAGTGGATAAAATTCACCCGCCTGAATCATTTTAACTACTAGGCGACGCCTGAAAACGATTTTTCAGTTTTTATGCTTCCCATCTGTGGTTCGCACTCTGCTCTACCACTACTTGATTCGCGTTTTTTTAGAACTCGTTGAAAATGGCCTCCAAAATTGAAATATTTGGGTAAATCATAAGAAAACAAATGAAAAGTCGATTTGATTTGATTTTCTATTTCAAATAAAGGTACTAATTGTTTTTTTTTGTATTTTTATTCTCACTTATTTCTTTCCCAATTTAGTTTTTTTTTCGGCTTTTTTATTTTTAAATTATAGTCGAGTTTCTAGTATTTTAATTCTTTTTTTTTTTTAATTATGTATTTACAAATTGTTTAAAACCTATGTAAAAGGCCTTAAGGTGATAAAAAATAAATCAATTTTAGACACATTTTTTTCAGTAATGCTGTTTTTTCTAATCTAACTAATTAATATATTTACATCTTTTGAACGAATGAAATGTTTCTTATTTATTGATGCTTTCTAGTGGTTTATGTTTTTTCTTGTTTTTTCTTTTAGTTTCCTGTTTTTTATCCATCAAAAATATTTTAAATGAAAACGTTCTATCACGCTAATATTAAAATTGGAAATGAACCGTAGTACTGAAAAGGTTAAATTAAAAAACGGTTTTTATAAAATAATTTCTTACGTTTTTGCCAAAAAAATGGCGCGAAAAAGTTAAGATTAAACAACCGAGTTTGCTTATTTTAACGAAACTTAAATATTGTAAAAAAATTTTGGTGCAAGCGACTGGCCCCGAGACGAGCAGACGCAAATTTACAATTTTTATCTTGCTAAACTAGTTATTTTAAGAGTTTACAATTCTTGGTAAAAACGGAATATTTTTGATGAGTTTTTTTTATATATGTCCGTTCCTATGTATGCTTTAATAATAGGAATATTTCATTTAATTCTTATAATAACATATTTTTTAACTTTTTCCATACATTTTTTTAAAATTATTGAATGTTGTTATGTATACAAAGTGTGATAGTACAAATTTATCTAATGCTAAACGAAAAAAAACTAATTGTTATAATGCCTTTCAAGATCGAGAAATTTTACAATCCGTAGACAATTTTTCTGCCTTTGTTGTTAGTAAAATCTTCCATAAAATACGGTGTGACTAAAATATTTGCATTGTGAGATAAATTATCATCTCTGTTTACTTTTTTCAGTTCAAAGGATATTTATTGCTTTCTGAGGAGACTCGAAACGATTTTCGTTTTCCAAAACCTACCACATTGCGTACAAAGATATTTTTCTTTTGTGTCAGAAGTTATTATAGATTGAAAAAATATCAGTTTGATAGTACATGCCTTGTTGTCCATACTAAATTGAAATCTAACAATATGAGGCGAGTCAAAACAAAAGGCGTTTTATTAAAAAAAAAAAATACAGTTATATTAATTACTATTATAGTAAAATAGCTGTATTTCTCTTCATCCAAAATGACGAAAAAATAACATCTTGAGTGTAAAATCGGACTAGACTTCTGCAGAGCAATTCCGAAATCTCTTTATGGGGTAGAAGAGGGTTCAGGATCGTACTGCTGGACTATAGATTTTGACTCGATGGTTACTCAAGTAAGAATCCTGAAAAGGGAAATCGATTGAAGTTAAGTCCACCTCGTAGAATAGTTGTTAGCGTGTTAACCTACCATGCTTGTGGTTCCGAGTTATAAATAAATATTTAATATTTCAATATCTTCAAATATGCGCACCTCCTTTTAAGATTAACTTACTTTTATTTGACAAATAATTAAGATACGCAGTTTTTTGTCAACCAATGAGATTTGCATAATCGATTGTTGATAGGTTCAGATCACTGATTGGATCTACACCTTTCTGCCATTGTAATCAAACAAGAGGAAAAAGGTGTAGAGCCAATTTTACCATTTACAATGATACGAAGATTGATAATCAGTCAAAAAATAAAGATTCAAAATGCCATATAAAATAAAATAAACGAAACAGCAGAAAAAAATCACACGATATATTTGTTTTAAAAATACGAATGAAAAATAATTTTCATTACAAATATTGTTTTTAAGCTAAACATGTAAGAATATATAAATAGTTTTTTTTTTTTTAAAGTCATTCAAAACGGACTTAGCAATAGTATAAGAGATTTAAGATAAGGCAACGGGAAACCACTCTGGTCATCTTTTCCCAGGAATCACTACGGCGAGTACATCAATAAGCAATCGTCCTGGATGCGAAATGTTAAATTAGCGCAGGACAGATACATATGCTTTCGCTGTAGTGATCGCCTACGTCGGGGGGACCCGGCAAGGCACTAGAAGAAGAAGAAGATAAATTCATAGTACTTTTAATGTATCCATCATTACAATATTTTAGTGAATAGAACCAACATGTCAAAAAGTTCCCAATACTTTTTATCAAATTATTAGAGCTACTAATTTAAAATATTTGAGCAAAAACCATACCAGCTTTACCATGATTAATTAGCTGAAACATATGTTGATTTTTTAACAATGTAAAATTACTTTTTATGATCAGCCTGATTTATATTTATTATTATTACTAGATTTATCTGACTTAAATTTTTCAGCAAGTGTTAAAGATATTTTAGTGTTCCCAGCTTTGTGCGTTTAGAAAATATTTAATTAAAGCCTAAGCAGATATTTTTTAAAGCATTCAAGTTGTTTGTATTATTATTTATATTTACTAATTTGAAATTAAGAATTCAAACGCCTTTAACTAACGATTGATTGTTTAGATTTTAGATGATACACCGTAGTGCAGCGGTTCCTAAAAGGTGTTCTGCGGAACCCTGAGGTTCTGTAGAAGGGTCGCAGAGATTCAGGAAGTTAGGGCTTATTGTTGTAAAAAACAGGCAGTCGACGCCGCGACGTCGGCGCTTTAACGCATTTATTGAATGTCAAAAAATCCTTGAAATAATATTTCACAAAGGGGTGACAGGACATCGATTGGGTACAAAATTTATTCGCAAATCAGACAAAACCATCAATATGCCGTGCCGGAGTATGTGAATTTGGTCGATGTTAAGAATTCATCATCTCTAAATCAAAAATTTCGAATCGGGTGATTCAAATTTGAATGACTTTTGGTATGAACTTAAAATGACGTTGAGAAGGCTATCATGGTTCTGCTTCCGTTTGTATCGTCTTACCGATATGAGACTTTTCAGCTAACGTCTACTTTAAAAACAAGTTTTGATTTAGACTGGATACTGCTTCAGATCTCCGTATTCATTATCGGACATTATACGTAATTTTCTTGCTTTTATAAGTAAAACTATTTTTAATTTTTTTGACAGTTAATACGTGCAGAATTTTTTTTAAACTCAAAATATAGTATTTCTTTTCAAGTTAAACATTACAACGTACACACAATAAGAGGTCATGGGTATTAAAATTATAACTTTTGTCAATTTACTGTTTTATTATCGAAATGGTGTTCTCGACATCTTGGACGTTTACTGCTGATTGTTCGTCGGCAGTTTATGTCAGAACTACGGGACGCCAACTTTTGAGAGGACGCTCAGGAGCTGGCAGAGAATGGAGATGCTTGAATGCTCTTTTTTGGACACCATATGCTATAACTAAGAAGCGGACATGGAATTATTATTATGATTAATATTACGATTTACGACATTGGCCCTTTTAAATTCAAACCACAGCGATACATTTTATGATTCTTTCCCAACTTTTGCGAATAATCTCTCAGGAATAAATTTTAACTAAAGCTATTCTGTAAGTACACACGCACAACTTACAATATTTTGTACAAAAAATATTTTTTTACAATTAAATGTAAATGTAAGTATATCTGTTCTGCGTAAAAATGCAATTGAAGATTATTTGTTTTGCCTCTATTATATTTTTCTACACGCAAATGTCGAGATTTATGTTTGCGATTTATATTTAATACACGTGTCTATTTGTCATTTTAAGGCTATTTTTCTTTTGTTTTCGACAAGATGGTGACCTGAATATTAGCAACAAAGGTTTTTTTTTATTTACCGAGTTATACCACTGGGAAAACTATTAATAAAATTATGCATATTGCAAAAAATGATTTTCATAAATGTGCATTTTTTTTTTGTTATTTTATTTATTTATTTAATTTTACGATACGCCCAAGGGGCATTTAAGAAAAATATACAGGTAAGTAGAAACATAGTAAGTAATAATTTGAAAGATAAACAACGCTTTTTTGTATACAAGAGATAAGTACTCCATTAATTTTGCACAAATATTTTTTAGACGTTGCCTAGTGGGTGAAATAATTCAGCTAGATGAATGTCACCCATATCAATAAAGGTTTTAGATCTTTGACTTCACAAAAGTCAACAGATGGAAGATTCAAGAAAATGTAGATGATTAAACATAGGCCGAACGGTGAATGTTAAACAGTATCTTAAGTCATAAGCCATGTAAATGCTTATACGAGGGGGGATACAAAAAAAACGGGGATTGGTGTCATGCCGTTTTTGGCCAAAAACAGCTTTACGGAGAGAGCGGTGTGGGCCGCGCGTCGCTTGTGCGCCAAAGATCTGCCCTTTTCTTCCGGATACTCTCCCTCAATCTTTTCAAAACTTCCAAGTAGAACCAATTATTAACCTCCTACTCACCGGATCTAGCCTCTCGTGATTTATTTTTGTTCTGTTGTGTCCAGACTCAAAAGGGACATGAAAGGAAAGCATTTTGCCACTCTGGAGAAGGTAAAACAAAAATCGCTGGAAAGCCTAAAAAACATCCCGATAAGTGAATTTAAGAAATGTTTTAAACAATAGAAGGATCGTTTGCAGAAATGCGTTGTGGCAAAGGAAAAATACTCAGAAGGTGATCAAAATTTGGTGTAAAAATATTGAAAAATAAAGAAGTTATGATGAAAATCCCGTTTTTTTGCTTCCCCCTTCGTACTTTCATATTATGTTTATATTCCGTTCACAAGAATGGTTTTTACTCTTTGTTGAAATAAATTTCAATTCTAATGACTATAGGGTGTGAAATCCAAGCATGTCTACAAACATTTCGACATACTCAAAATATTGTTAAAAACAACAGAATTTATCGGGGTATTATATTAATACTGTCTCGTTTCATTAAATGGGTAACCATATTTCTTCAAACCATATAAAACTAGTAATAATTGTCTCTAGCTGCTTAATGTCTCTGAAAGTTTATTTTTTCTTTGTTGGTACAAATAACGTGTCATGTGATATGAGGCATAGGGTTATTACTATTCCGAAGGTCAATATTAATACGCCAGTTACATTAGACAAGGAGTCATAAAATTTCCTTTTATTACCGTTTTATACCGCGCAAATATTCTCAACTTATGATTTACCTGTTAAACTAGCACGTTAAGGTTGATTTTCACATAAAAATGGTTATTATCGATCACCTGTAGGGTATAGAAATATATCTTCAAAATTATGTTCAAATCATGTATATAAAGTAAAGAGAGTATCATTCAAATCTTAATGTCACACATGTACATTAGCCCTTGTGTGTATGATGACACACAAGTCTGCATGAAATAAAAGACTAAGAAGGTATTTAATTATCTCCTTGTATATTATGATCAGCTTATTTATATTCAAATTTAAAAATCGATTTCACAATCTTTGATTATCGCAAAAAAATTGTAAATCTCATTTGAATCGTGGCTTAGTAAAGGGATTTCATTCGTTTAAAGTATATTAAAAATGGCGTCACGCGCGTTATCGTTTTAAGTTTTGACAGTTTCCCTTAAATTTTTATACCGTTGGAAACCATTTATTATTGAAATAATTAGGTGAGAGATTTTATTTTAAATTAGGTTGGTATCCTATCAACAAAATACTCGTACAATTAGATTAGAGCGTGTATACAAAAACGTTATATTCACATGATTTCATAACCTAGCCTAGAGTAAAAGAAGAAATAAAATGTGGATGGATATTTTAATTCTCAACACTCTCTTAATACCCATCCACAATTCCTTTCCTTTCCTCTTTTATTCTCTAACTATATATAGTGTCCATGCGGCTCGACTGTGGAATCTCTATTTAAATCACGTCTGAAGATACATCTCCTTTCTCTTCTTTAATCTCCCCTCCTTTCCTCTTTCCTCTTTTTCTTTTTCCCATTGAGTAATTTTTTACTCAAAAGTTTTGATTTAAGGTAATTTAATATAAGAACAAATTCGTTTGTTTCTATTTTTAGCTTTTAAATATTTATTTTCTATTGAATTAGTTATGTATAAAATAAAATAAATAAAATAAATAAATAAATAAAATAAATAAAATAAATAAAATAAATAAAATAAATAAAATAAATAAAATAAATAAAATAAATAAAATAAATAAAATAAATAAAATAAATAAAATAAATAAAATAAATAAAATAAATAAAATAAATAAAATAAATAAAATAAATAAAATAAATAAAATAAATAAAATAAATAAAATAAATAAAATAAATAAAATAAATAAAATAAATAAAATAAATAAAATAAATAAAATAAATAAAATAAATAAAATAAATAAAATAAATAAAATAAATAAAATAAATAAAATAAATAAAATAAATAAAATAAATAAAATAAATAAAATAAATAAAATAAATAAAATAAATAAAATAAATAAAATAAATAAAATAAATAAAATAAATAAAATAAATAAAATAAATAAAATAAATAAAATAAATAAAATAAATAAAATAAATAAAATAAATAAAATAAATAAAATAAATAAAATAAATAAAATAAATAAAATAAATAAAATAAATAAAATAAATAAAATAAATAAAAATAAAATAAACCCATTAATGTACAAATAACATTATGTACAAAAAGTTAAATAAATAAATATTAAGAGGGTGCTTTAAAAATAAAAACGAAGACGTAAACAATGAACTGATTAGCATTAAATTTTTCACAGAGGTATTTAGGAGCGTCAAGAGTGAAGTACAGTGAACAGAAGTGAGTTTATTATTTGCTGTGTTGACTTACATACTCGTATATATGATGCGTGAGGTCCTTGGTTAAGTTCCTGAAAATGTCAGCATTAAATATTGACTCAATATAAACAGCTCCTCTGGGAGTTGAATCCAGTCTTGTCTACAAAAATTTGGTCAAACTCAAAATATTGTTGAAAATTCCACCTGGTCCATGAAGAAATATAGAAATTGAAAAAATAAGATTTTCAGGCGTTGCCTAGTATGTATGTGAAATAATTCAATTAGATGAATCTCGCCCGCATAAATAAAGGTTTCAGCTCTTTAACTTCTCAAACGTCAACAGATAAAAGAATTGAAGGAATATAGATGTTCAAATATAGGCATAATGGTGAATGTTACACAGTGTGTAAAGTGGCCACTGACAGGTCATAAGCCCTGTTGATGCCTAGACTTCTATATTACCTTCTCTTAGATGTTCTTCATCTCTGTTGTAATATGTTAATTACTTTTTATTTATTTATAAAGTAAACAGCATAAGGTTATGTATGTGTGTAATGTGTAATGTGTAATGTATTAATTTAGATAGTTGTACAAATAAAATTTGAACACATAGTTATACATCAACTAATAAACAATATATATACAAAAATAATTTCAAAAACAAAACATTGTTTTTAAAATCCAGACGCTTTACCTATATGAATGTTTGTTTTTAACAAATATCATCGCCATCCAACGAAAGGATGGTATAGACCCAGCATCCCTAATCTCTTTTGGCAACTCAATAAACATCTTAAGTCCTTAACGATACAGATTGTTTTGAGTTGTCTGGATTCTTGTTTTGGGGAGTCTGAAAGCTTTCACCTCCGCTCGTAGGATGGCGATGAATTTCCTTATTACGCTGAACATCACAAAATATGTATTCGGAGAAATATTAAAAAAAAAAAAAAATTGTATGGAATAGCATATCGGAAAAAATTGCCTTCATGACTTTGCTGGCACATATGCACTCTTTTGTCGACATTTTACATGACCGTTTTGCATAAATGTAGCTGAATTTCGTTTGTAGTGCGCTTTTTTAACCTCCTTCAAAGCGTGAGTGGTCGTGGGTTTGTTGAAATAAATTTAAGACTTTAAAGAACCCCAAAGAAAAGAAAATCTAATGTAAATGGCCAGTTCTGATCATCTAGTGGGAAATTACACGACCTAGAAATGAATCTTCCAGTAATTAAATTGTTTCGTCGGCTGTAATCTTGCAATTTAGGCACAACAATCTGGATTATCATTTCGGGATAGTGAACATTATTAAATGTTATTGCCTGATCAGTCGCATATTTTTGAGGAAGAATAATCCGATGATGCCTCCAGCCTAAAATTTGCACCAAACAGTGACATGCTGTGGATGCATTTGTTTTTCAACAATCACTCGTAGATTTTTTGAACCCCAAATGCGACAATTTTGACGATTAACGATGGAATCAAGATAAAAATGAACTTTATTGCTAAAAACAGTTTGGTTCGAAAAATCAGCATCAACTTGTATTATTTTAAAAATAATGCTCAACAGTGAAAGCGCGTTTTTCATTCTTGTTGTTCAATTTTTAATAACTCGGGTCTGTCAGATGTCATGCTGTCTTTTTTTATTGGCAATATTTTTCCGCACAAATGGTGTAAAATTCAAATTTGAGTTCTGGAACATTTTTACGTACGGTTTAAGCCAATAACAATTTATAATAAAATAAAAGAGACGTTGGGAGAACTGATGACGTATTGACCTTTGAGTTTGTATTCCTTCGGAACAATTTAGTTATTGTTCCTTCATGCGCATCTAACAGGGAGTCACGTCACACTGAACCCTATAACAGGTGCGAGAGACCACGTACTGGCATTTAAACCATAGCAGCCATCCTCTTACCTTAATATAACGAACGATTGAGAGACGTTACGTGTGGTATTTTAGTCAATTGCCTTATGCACTACCAGTTGCTAAGAGGGAAAAAATGATGATCATTTATCTCTCACGGCCATATTCTCAAATGTTTAAATGTCCGACGGCAAATGTCGGCTCACAAATTTCCGGTAACTTTGTAGTTATGCAAAAAAGTAGACGACTTTCCTTTAATAAACTGCAAGAGGCATTATTTAATGGACGCAACAGCGAGAATTCCTTTTAAATGGGCCATATTTCCCTATTTTTCTGAAGTTTAATGGCCCAATTTGCAAGCCAACCCTCCATTTACCCCTCAACAACATTCATTTCCCGTGTAGTTTTTAGAGTCAAAAGACTTTTCATAATACTTTTTAGCGTAAATAGTTTGAGTCTAACCAAACCATTTTAAAACACATCAAGAGATTCAAAAAAGTTTGTTGTTTATTTGGATACTTATCATTTAATGTTTTATTTAGTATTTCCATATCAATTGTAAATAATTTACTGCTAAGTTAAGTACTGTCTACTCATAAATAATCTTGATGTCTAGTGATTTAAAAAATAACCAAACCTCAATTAAATAACTAATGTGTAAGAATTGATTGCTGAGGATTCGAGTTCCTATTCCAATTTAGAGATTGACAGAGAAGACACGAAGTTGCTGTTTGATATTTATTTATTAGATGGATAGAAAATATATGACACCGTGTTGTAGAGGGCGAGAGTAATGGAGATGAGGAGTTGAAGTAACTGCACTTGAACTACATACTGGAGCTAAATGACTGCGTCGAGCAGAGTCTTCAGACAGGCTGGACTGCCTAACTGAATTGCTGGGTGTTACCACGCCTTGGGGTCTCTTCATAGGCCACGTTTCTTTATTAAATTGCCACCAAAATTTAAAGTACCAATTTCAAAATATAGAAACAGGGCGTGCGAATTAAATAATTATTTTTTCCAGAAGTACTTTAAATAAATAATGTTAATTTATCCTGAGAATGCGCATCTTGAATATATAACTTTTAATATTTTACCGTTTTTGCTTGTATATGTAGTTTTTAATACTATTGAATTGTTATTTGTGTTTTTTTATACTTCCTTAGCTTGTATTATGTATATGTAATTTTAATACGTTTTTGATATTTTAACCTGCATTGGGTGCGTATATTTTGTTAATTTAAAAAAAACTTTTTTATTCTTGTAATTTTTAACATTTGAACTCTGGTACTAGTTAAGTTTGTTTCATTTTTAAACTTTTTAAATTTTTAAATTTTTCTTTCCCAGATTGTATAATGTATACATCATTTTGAATTTATTTCCATACCTTGTATTATGTTTATTTTGTTATTTTTAAATATTTTTCATACCCTTTTTATTTGTAGTGTATCATGAATTTTAATCTGCTTTTGTAAATAATGTTATAGTTTAAAATATAAAAACGTCTTTAAATAAATTTGTTATCTGCATGTCCCTAAATGAGTTTTAAAAAAAACTCCTTAGGAATATTATATAAAATTATGTATAGTATGTTTTCAATTTAATAAAAAAATAATTAAAAAAATGTTTATATCTCGATGGTAGGGATGGTGTTAACGTACTGCAGAACGATGTTCTCGTCTTTCTGCGCAATACTGTAAGAGTTGCATAATTTGTTGTATTAGATTCTATAGAAAACTATGACAGTGCTTCATTGGCCATTGCACTATTTCAAGTAAAAAAAATTTGGAACATAGATTTTGGACTATGAACACTACAAGTGCATGAATGTAATTAAATTTTTGAAAATACTATGCAGATTAGCATTACAAATAAAAGTGCGTTTTTTGTATTTGTAAAGCCGTAATTTTCAATAATGCGAGCTACCGATACTCGTAAAAAAAACTAAGTTTGATGAAAAGTAGATATGCCAAACAAAACGATTTCAATTGAAGGCTTGTCCGCAGGCGAGAAAAAAAGAAAGAAAGAAAGAAAATACGCAACAACACCCAGATCAATTGAGAAAAAAAACTTTCTGTGATTTTTTCATGCAACTGACGGGAATCGAATCCGCTACGCCACTTTCAAAGTTGGGCGTCTCATCAATCGGGCTACGGCCCGCGTTCATTAATAGAAGTTAATAGAAGTTCGTGAAGCCTAGCTAGGGAAGGGGGGTAGCGGAACCGAGCAAGAATTAATAGAGATTACCTAAAGATATCTTAATAAGTCTCAAGCCATTCTTACTGTCTTTAAAAAGTTGCCATACTTAAATTCTGATATTTAAAACTGTAAAAAAATAATAAATAATTTTAATAAATAAATTTATTAATTTTTTTGAAGCCGAGGCATAAGCTTAGACACGATCAAATTTCCGAAGCCAAAAATTTATTTATATTTTTTTTTTCTTTCAATTCTGCCATACAAAACTAATAACATATTTAATTTTAATATAACAATGTAGAGATAACTTACAAAACATATAAAAAATAAAAAATAACAAATTTAAAGATAAAAACGTCAAAAAAAATTTCAATTAAAGTACCAAACAAACATGAATAAAAATAATCAACTTGTAAAGAGAGAGAGAAAAAAGAAACAATAAAAAATATAGTAAAATTAAAATAGTAATACAATGATATTTCGCAAAAGTTAGATAAAATAAAATAAATTATCTCATATAATGTCCTTATTTTTATAACGATTCATAAAAAAACACGTCTAACCTTACATTTACTAAAACGCCCTATCTCTTCTTTGATCATCTCTATTTTACGCAAATATTTTCTATAATAATGCGATTGCTGACCTGATAGCCGGCCAGATCTGCAAAACAATTATATTCATTTTGTCGCCAATTAGAAAAAAAACAATCATATCTCTTCTCAATTAGAATTGAATTGGCTTTCTTTTGTCCAACTGTCCAGTATAAAAACTTTTGATCTCATTTCCCTTTTTACAACATTCTTCACTATCACAATGAGCGGAGATATCTATATGAAAATGCTGTTTACCTTTCTGATCACTGACTATCAATTCGTTCATCAAACAAAAGAACTCTCGGCATTTTACGTCATTTTACTTTTTTTTGAAAACTCGTTCACTGTTCAGACTGCAAGAACAAATAACCACAAAATGTGAAAGATCTACTTACATTATGCGCTCTTGAGAAACATCTTAAATGTCACTACCCTATTTTTGCATCGCTACCGGCATCCCCTTTCCCTCTTACTCTTTCCCGTCATTTTTTATTTACTGCTCTTCTCACAATCCCCTCCCCGCATTTATTTTCCACATTTCCTCTCCCGATTGTCATTAAATTATTTTTTTAATGGATGTGATTTGTATTATATTAATTATGATTTATAAATTTAAATAATTTTCGTTAACAGTAAATGCTTTCGGAAATATTTTGAAAAAAAACTCTTATCTCTCAAAGTCAACACAAATGTAAATAAACAAAGCAGAAATTGATTGTATCTGAGTCATATCTACGTCCTATAGTTCTGACATAAAGTAACGTGGATTTACAAGACAGCAAGAATCTTGTAATGTATGAAAGCAGACTTGTCTAAAAAAATCCTGTCACATGTGAAATCATTGTACGTAGTTAAAGGTTCGATAAAACAATATGCGGTATATTTTATTTAACAATTTAAATACCTTATTACAAGAGTCGGTTTTTTTTCTAGATTGGTACGCATGTTTACAAAAAGCATATCACTAATCGGCCAATTTAGATCAGTTGTCGGTTTTAAACAAATTTGTTTATTTATTTATTTTTATTTGATAAAAAAAACTACAGTTTTCACATATATTGTATACAGAAAATAAGAATACATACAAACAAAAATTGTTAAAACACTCAATTTATGTTTTCCACAGTGGTGTAAGCTATTGATTAAGTACATTATCGGTATAAAAAAAAGCAATTTGACAATTAAGAAATGTTAGGCACTTAGAAGATGCAAATAAAATAAAAATACGTATGTTTATATACAGTAATAAGAATAAAGTAAATGTAAATAAGATAAATTTAAATTTAAAGAATAAGAAAAGAAAAAAAGTTATATAAAAATAATGTAAAAGTTACAAAATATAATAGTAAACATACGAGTACAAACATAATTAATGAGATCGTATAACTAAACGTGTGAGACGCGTTTAAGTGTGATCGGTAAATATTCAAAATTATTCCAGAACTGGTATTCCAAATGCTCTCGAAACCGTATTATCTCGGGTATTTACATACAAAATACGCGAGAAAAACAGTTTTCTTGTGCCGCGAGAGTGGTTCAGAATAGTACCTCAGAGCGAAAATCAAAAGCTCATACCTTGCGCTTTATTCGCGATTTTTTTTATGAAAACTAGATCACAATGATTGAACAGCCACCGTATTCACTGAACTAGGTCTATTGTAACTTTTTTAGCTACTAAAAATTATGCGAAATATTAAAAGATGATGTTCCGAGGGGATAGAGGAGTTGAAAATTGAATCACTGACGGAACTAAAGGCCATACCAAAAAGTGCATTCCAGAAATATTTCGACGATTGGAAAAAACGCAGACACAAATGTATTACATTCAAAGAAAATGACAGAAGAATTAATGAAATTTTTTAATTTTATTTTTTAAATACACTAATATCGGGAATTTTTTGATCACAGTGGCTAAGAAAAAACGTTTTTCTAAAGTTTTTAGATATTTTTTTTATGCAATTACAAATTTCATTATGCTTTTCAAGAACATACCCGTAAATCGATTCTTCAAAAATACTGACATTTATAAGTTAGCAGAGTTTGAAATTGAATAGAATATAAATTGAAAGAACGGGTATTCACGGATACTTCAGAAGCTAAATAAATGCTGAATAAACACTAAAGTTAAAGTAAAAGCGCGCTGCGAAATGGCCAGGATGTTTAATTAAATGCCCGACAGGTGGAATTCATGAAGTTTTTCAAAATACCATTCCAACGGTGCCCGTAAAAAGGAACGCTGATTTTCATAACTCAACTTCAAAGGGTTATTTTTTTATCTTTAATTTCATGATTTCATGAGAACAGAGCTTAAATGAAATCTAATACAAATACAGCATGGCGCAAAATAAGCGTTGTGGTTTGAATTTTTTATACAAAAAATATTTAAACTTGTCATTCTACTAACTGAGATAGATATATTCGAACCATTAGGAATTGGTTGCATCGTCTGCGTAGCATATGATGGAAACAACCCTATTTTCCTTAATTCTAGATTAACGACTTTAATCTTGAAAACATATCAATATATTTATTTTGTTTGTGTAAGAAAAATGTTATGGCTCATATAAAACATTCAGTTATAAAAATGTTAAACTTGCTTTGTTTTTTTTTTTTCATATGGGAGTTGCTTTATTATTTACTTTGCTTATAATATACAAGGTTTATATTTCAAAAGTGGATTTTTCTGCAATCAAATTTCTTTAAATTTATCTAAACTGTTGGGATCAGGAGGGATATACTAATGTGGGCCAATCAGGAACTTCTCAGCATTTACTTATGTGGAGAGGAAACCACTCAAAACTCTTCAGGAGAAGCCGGCCTGTTGGCAGTAGTCAACAGGCCTTCCGTTCCACTACAGGAGTGTTCGGCATTTTCTTACCTACTTTGGTTTATTTTTTTGGTAAAAGGTAAACTTGCTTTGTTGCATTGTTGTTCTGAATATGTGCTTGAAATTTTAAAAACATTAATTATTTAAGCTCCGAATTAAGTTGCAGTTACTTCTAGAAATGTGATTTATATGTATTATACTAAGCATTATAAGATTTACAAATAAATAAAATGTAATAAAAGCGATACTTATCATAATTCTATTTGTTTTTAATACTATATTTTTAGGGATTCTTTTGAATTAGTTGTGAAAAATGACATCCCGCAAGTGGTGGTTATTTTCCACTTCGCAAATATTTGTTCTTCCTAAAACATTATTTATAACCGTTAACAAAATTTAAAAGGTTTCGGGAGCCTCGATTTCAGTGAGAATGTTATTTATATATTAAATAATGGTTCTGAACTCGTTGATGTTTAGTCGTTCTTTCAAATATTCCGAAAGAAAGTAATCAAGAGTGGTGTATCAAGTGATCACGGAGGCCAATTGAATTCGCTTCTGCGAGAAATAACGCGTTCGCTAAAGATATCTCTCAACAGAACCAGCGAGTTCTTTGCAGAATGCACTGAAACTCAATCTTGCTGAAATTACAGGTTTGAATAGTTTTCCACAGCTGGCCTTTAAAAAGTCTAACATAGTCTGGTATTGGGCACAACTTATAGAAACAGCGACACATTCGTTATTTTCAAAGAAATATGGGCCAGTGATCCATGCGAACGATACACCACGCCAAACAGTACACTAAAGTTGGTGTAATTATCACTGATGAACTACTCTTGGCTTTTTCGTAGTTTTGTTCCGTAGTAGTATCCTGTAGTTTTGCTTATTTACGAAGCCATTTAATTCATAATGGGATTCGAATGGCGTATGGTGAATGAAATCTGGATTTCTTTTTGCTTTTTGCTGAAATAAATAGCATAATCCAGGCGCTGCTGGTAGTTCGTCAGCCTCGATTCTTGTTTCAGCTGAAACTTATATGGGAACGTGCGTAATGTGTCCAAAACTTTGTGTAGCGACCTTCGTGATTGCTCCATTTGGGTCGAACGTCTCCTTATGGACGTTGATGGATTTTCATGCGTACTATCTCGTACGTGTTCAGTGTTGAGTATTTTCATCCGTATGCTGTTAGTCGTTTTCCGGCAACAGAAAAGTTTCTTACTGTTCCTTGCAATCAAAAATCTGCAACCAGGCGGTTTGTTGTTGGCACATATTAAAATATCGACGATGGATACGCTTGAGTTGATATGATGGAACGTTGATTTTCAGAATAACGTTGGTTCGTTGCTCAATTGTGTATTGGTTTATTTTGAATTCTCCAAGTCTTCTTTATGAAGTTCTAAAATACAATAACATTAAAATATGCAAATAAAAAAGTAAGAATTCACACCAAAACTCTTATTTTGTTACAACCTGAACAATACAAAACTACAATGTTTGATTATGTCCAAATGCTTGCAGACTGGCTGGATTTCCTTCCTAGAGAGGGAAAAATTTTTTCTGAGAAGGGAATATGGAAGTCTAGGCATTTACAAGGCTTATGACCTGTCATTGGCTGGTTTAAGTGGCCACTTTACACACTGTGTAACATTCACCATTCTGCCCAAGTTTGAACATCCACATTTCCTAAACTCTTCCATCTGTTGACTTTTGTGAAGTAAAAGAGCTGAAACCTTTATCACGTGGGTGAGATTCATCCGGCTGAACCAAATCACCTACTAGGCAACGCCTGAAAACAATTTTCCAATTTTTATACTTCTTCTTTTACCTCACAAAAGTCACTTCACAAAAGTCAACAGATGGAAGAGTTTAGGAAATGTGGATGTTCAAACATGGGCAGAATGGTGAATGTTACACAGTGTGTAAAGTGGCCACTTAAACCAGCCAATGACAGGTCATAAGCCCTGTAAAAGCCTAGACTTCCATATTCCCTTCTCAGAATTTTTTTTTCCCTCTCTGTTGAAATAAATTTAAATACAAAACTATTCTTTTTTACTATTAATATTTAAATCATTGTGGTCAAATATTTCAAAAACGTTGGTGTTAGCTTTAATAGCATGTATCATATAAGTACGTTGGTTATATATCTATTCTACTTTTATATACCTTTTTTCTTAAAAACTAACTATTGGTGTTTTCATTGTTAACCTAAATATTTCCATTTTAGGGGGCCATTTATAATAACTTAACATTATAAATAACTCACTTTTCGAAAATGGGAATCAATTTGTAATAGGTTGGATTTCAAATCTCAGATCTCACGTCAACAATTCCGTGACATTAGATATGGGACCACAATCCAATTTGTTTGTAAAATTTCTACGGTTATGGTGTAAAGTGTGATTTGCATGTTATTGAACAAGTGTCTTCTAATGGAAACGTAGATTTTTTTATTTATCTTTACACAAATTAAAATCACTACTTCTTTTCTAAAATTTAATAACGTACTAAGTGTTATTCTTTGATACATTACCTCTGTTACTTCAATACATTTTATATTTTAACTTTTTGTTTGTTGTTAATTTGCTGCATACAATGTCATAATTTAATGTTTGATTTTCTTTGTTACTTCTTTATTTTCTGCTTATTTTATGTATCTATATTTCTTCACTCGTGTACAGGTGTTAAGTATTTTGTTTCATAATAATTGTTTTTTATTATTATTATACACTTTGTTAAAGGCGTAAGCCGTCGAAATAAATAAATAATGCAGGGAAAAAATACGGGAATATGTTTCTATGAAGAAAAAGTTACCTTTAGTTTTTTATAAAGTAAAATCGATGAAGTTTTTTATTGAATATGAGGTGTCTTTTCCGGCAACTCATGGTTGAGTATGTTTTGAATAAAAAAACATATTTATATACACATTTAAGTACAGAAAAGTCGATTTTACTTTATAGACAATTAATGATAATTAGTTACAACAGAGATGGAGAACACCTTAAAGAATGGAATATAGTCTTGGCATTAACAAGGCTTATGACTTGTCGTTGGCTAGTTTAATTGGCCACTTTAAACACCGAGTAACATTCACCATTTTGCCCATGTTTGAACATCCATATTTCTTACATTCTTCCATTTTTTGATTTTAGTGAAGTTAAAGAGCTGAAACTTTTATTGTTGTGAAGAGATTCATCCGACTGAATTATTTCCCATACTAGGCAACGCCTGAAAACAATTTTCCAATTTTTAAACTACTTCTTGGACCAGTTGGTTTAATTATTGTAATTATAAAAAAATATTTATCTTGTACTATTTCGCGACAAATTGATCATGTTTTATTATCATTGGTCAAATGCTTAACGACTTTTGAACCATGTTGATAAAACATCTGTGATTGAGCAACTGGGATTCCTATGATCTAAATATTTTTTTCCCAGAAAATTTAAAAGTGAACCAATAAATTATCTATCTCTTAAACAGAATATTAAATTGAAGAAGGTTAAAACGTTATGATTGCTTTTTTGTTGATCTTTTGGTGGCTTTTATAAAGGGCGTCAGAGTAAAATATTTTTTGAAAAAATGATGATTTTCATTTTAATTGATGATATTAAATTTATGTAAAAATATCGTAATAGAAATAGATTTTTGTGACTAAATTCAAAAAAAATAAATGCGGTTTTTGTTTCCATACGCATTTACAAAATAGTCACGATGAAAAATCCTCAGCCCTCCATAAAATTTGGCACAGTCACTGGAAAAGGGGTAACACAGTATTCAATTAAATTTTTGCAGTTAATTCAATAGAACATTTTAAAAGAGCAACTTAAATTTTGTAAAAAAAAACACTGTTTTTTAGTATGTCTTAACGAAAAGCGAACTGTAGCGAAAAATACTAATTTCATTCAATTTTGTAAAAGGTTGGATATATTTGAAGGCAGGAAAGGAACAACGATATGGACCTATCTTTAATACGATGAGGATGGACTTTAATTTTGGGCACTGGGTGATAAAAATTTCTGATGAATTATTTAACGATGTTGACAACGAAACGCGACGAATTCAAGAATTTTTAGGCAATCTAATGTAATGTCAAAATGTTGATTTGTTTTGTCCCAAATCCAAATGTTCTAATTTTGTATTTTTTCTATCTTGATGTAAGGTAGGTTGGTTTGGGTTGGGTCAAAAGAAAGATGGGAAAGAAATGTAATCGGCCAGGACTAACATCGATAAATGCTGTTTTTTACTAAACAGTTTGAGTAAAACCGATAGGCAGACCCACTGTTTTTAAAATGGTTTTCAGGTATGTGGAGAGAAGATTTTTTTAACTGAAGCAGTTTTGTTTCACATAATTTTTTTTATTATCATCATCATCATTCCATATCCACACCTAATGGTGAATAGGGAACTGCATTGGTTCACCAATCGCAGCGTATCTTGATCATTTTTGTTACATGAAGGTAAGATTATCAGTCTTACGCCTCAGGTACCAGCCCAGGGACTTTAAAATATTTAAGAGTAAAAACACCATATTGAATTAATATTTCATATTAACCCTCTCGGGAATCGAACCCGAGACCTCTTGCATGGTAGGCAAATGCACTGACCATTACACCACGAGGCCGACAAAAAATTATTTAATTTACTTTTCTATTATAATACTTATTAATTAAATTTTCATTAAGACGTCTAGCAATTACCGTTTGAATTCAAATACATAAAAAATGTTCATTGCCAATTGTATTCCTTCGGGACTTTGAATAATGATCAAATAAAGTAATCCTCTTTTCTCTTCAAAGATTCAGGTTTATTAATTAACAGTACATTATGATAGTTACAATTATCAACATCGAAGATACAATAATTAATCAGGTAGTTACCTTTAATTAACAGAAAACATTTAAGGGATCTTAAATTTGATTATACAACGCATAATACTCACATATTTTTGCTTGCGTAACACAAAAGGTAAGTGCGTAAAATCATACATATTTTTTTCTCTACTTTTTGGTATTTTAATAAATCAAACAAAATTTTTTTCAAACACAATTTTTCTGTGGGTTCCGTGTCAGTACATCAAATTCCTTTTTTTTTAAAGAAAATAAATATTTGCGTTCTTATGATTTACTCAAATATTTCATTTTGAGGGCTATTTTTTAAGAGTTGCCAATAACTCAATATAAGAAAATGGAATCAAGTTGAGGTACAGTAGGATTTGAACCACGGGCCTTTGAGCAGTGAGTTTGAGACACTAGCCACGAAACCACAACCCGATTCACCCCCTAGGAGATGATTAGGATAAAAATAACAACAGAGATGGAGAATATTTCAGAGAAAAAAATGTGGAAGTTCAGGGTCCAAGTATAGGGCGTTTGACTTGTCGTTGACTGCTTTAAGTGCAAACTCTGACCATTTGTTTACACTAAACCTAAAAAAAACTAATTACACACTATTACGGCGTGTTTATTTCTTTTTAAAATAAGCATTCGTATAAAATATTAATTTAGAGTTGAAATAAATTTACATCGTGAGTAAGAAAAATATTTTCAAAAAAGTAAAAAATTAAATAAGCTTTTACTAGATAAACAAAACTTAAGGTTCCACAAATAAAATCATTTGTTTTTTTAGAAAAATGGCGTTTTATGATTCTATTTCCACAAATCAAATTTGAGTTTATTTAAAATTTCAGCAAATGTTTTCAGTTTTCCAAGAAATTTTATTTCAAATTTAATGAAAATACTTTTGCTATCTTATTAAAAAATACTATCAAACAAACAAAAACATTTATCTGAAGTTTAAAGAAAGTAATAAAATTAAGAGAAATAAATATTCAAACATGTTTCAGAAGGGAATAAGGTAGTCTAGGCATTAACAGGGCTTATGACTGTCATTGGCTGGTTTAAAGGGCTACTTTACCCACTGTGTAACATTCACCATTCTGCCTATGATTGAACATTCACATTTCCTCAACTCTTCCATCTGTTAACTTTTGTAAAGTAAAAGAGCTGAAACCTTTATCATGTGGGTGAGATTTATCAGATTCCCTTCCCAAAAATGTTTTCCCTCTCTGTTGCAACAAATTTAAATATAAACATATCCTCACGGAGAAATTCTAGCCAGTCTGCAAGCATTTGCACATACTCAAAACATTGTTGAAAGAAATATCATTATTAAAAGAGTTCGTAAAATAAGAGTATCCAGTTTCCGGTCTGTTTTTAAGAATGTTTTTTACAAGGCTTACCTTTATTTTTATCGGTTGAGACAATTCATTGGATTAAAATTTATAAGGATAACTAATAATAGTAGACAACAGTCGACGGTTACTTGCTTGGAAATTCGGCCCTTTGTGCTTCATGCAATCAGCTCTCCGGGCCT
Organism: Micrasema longulum; assembly: GCF_059751315.1. Classification (NCBI taxonomy): domain Eukaryota; kingdom Metazoa; phylum Arthropoda; class Insecta; order Trichoptera; family Brachycentridae; genus Micrasema; species Micrasema longulum. The sequence continues at coordinate 867,567 of NW_028277677.1, forward strand.
GTTTTCGTTGGCTGTCACCGATAATGCGGCTATCGCCAATTGTACGTGCAAATAAATTCTGTCCGTTTTTATCCAAATCAAGAGAACAATCAGACATAACTAAAAAAATCCACCAGAAAAGGCAATAGGAAACCACTCTGGTCATTGTATATAATAAACAGTTGAATGGAGTCATTATGGCGAGCATATCTAATAAGCAGTTATCCTGGCTGCGGAATATAGGAAAACGCAAGGCCAAGATGCTTTTGGTCTAGTGAACGCCAATGTCGGGGAGATCTAATAAGGCACCGCAAGAAGAAGACGAAGAATTTTTCATAGGATCTTCATAGTACACATTGCAAATGCGCGAGCCGCTTTGTTCCCTCAATTGAACGCGAATAGAAAAAGGGATATAAAATGCTCTCTTTCGGTTACTTAACATTCCATTTTTAAGGCTTGTCATTAAAAAAAAAAAATATGTAACCTAAAAGCAAACACAATATCTTGTGGAGAAGAAATGTTCCTTTCGAATGACATCTTTACCATTTTTTTGCTTTTGGTGCTCTTTTCTAAATTTGGGAAATAACAAACACAACATACAATATCTTAAAACGATGTTTATTTTATTTTAATAAAAAATCTGTATTTGTTCTACCATTTTATCAAAACATGCAAAATGCTAACTACTGCATTTTGCTTAAATGGAAATTGCACAGCCGGAAAATCAACTAACGATCTGTTCTGATTCTTTTTCTAATGAAACAGATTCCTTACTCTCAATCTTAATATCCTGAAATCCATTTTATCGTTGCTTGCTTTTTCTCAGTTAAATTAAAGAGAACCCAGCCTTGGAACCATTCCACTTTTTACGATCTTACCTATAGGTGATAAATTTACAGTTTCAGGAAACAGTAACTAGAAAAAATATATAAATACGAACTTTACGATGGCAAAAACGATTTCTAAAAGGTGGCAAATGGAGTGAACAAATGAAGTGGCAGAAAAAATAAGTAGTTAAACACGAAAAAAGATCTTGGCCCGAACTGTTCCTTATCTTTAAAGTTCCGAGAAAGAAAATAGAGTAAATGTATTTACAGTAATGAAAAAAAATCAAACTTCAATTCCCAAAAGCCAAATAAAAAAAAAACTAATCTTAAATTTGTATAAAGAACAAAAAATAGTCTATATTATTGTCACCCTTCTCAAACCAACTATCTTTGTCACTCACCGGTACCGCGTATGCATAGACTAGGAAATGAATGTACCCTCTCATATCGACATTTTTAACTCGAGTCTGTGTGAATTCAAATCATCTCTTTTGAAATATTTTACGATGTTCTATAGTAACGATTAACGATATATTTGTAAAAGTTACTTATGCTAATGATCTGCTTTTAATTCATTTCACGTTCATAATATACCGAAATTTCTATATATTTTGTATGCTGACATACATCATAGTATATATATGTTTTAATGTTAATGTTGTTTTTTATTTTTGTAAATCCAACTAAATTTATTTTATTCTTATATTTTATATTGTTGAAGGGTTTTTGTGCCGTATAATAAATAAATAACGTTTAAAACTCTTTTGTTCGCATCACGCACAAAAAATCAATATTTTGGGCTAATAAAGACAACTATAAAAAAAAAATTTAGGAATAATCATCATAATTCCCCATTTTGCACCCACTGGGGCATAAGGCACTGCATTTGTAAACAAAATGCAGCTTATTTTGATAGTCTATTATATGAAAGCATGGTGTCAGTCTTTTTGAATTATTTTTTAAATATTTATTTTATTTTATTTATTTACTTAAGTTAGTTAATATTACATTGTATATTTACAATTATAACAAATACTTATTAAATATTTCTTACATAACTACATTATTACAATAAACATAACATTTTTTTTTTAAATCCGTAAGTTTTCTTTCATTCTCCATACTTTTAGGCATCTCATCATACAGTATTGGCTTGTTTATTATGTACAAGGCTTATATTAACTACATAAGATATGTTTCTTCAAGGTGATTAGCCAATCACGTTCGAATTTGAAAAAAAAAACTGTAATTTACGTCCACGAGTCAAACCCAAAAACTCACGAATGGTAGGCAAACGCGCTGACCACCGCACAACGAAGCAAACCTATCTCCAATAGATTTACTTAGTCGGGATTGTTATCTGAAAGCTGCAAACCATAGCAAAGTTGCAAACACTCGACCAGGGTTCTGGTTCTAATTCACAAACTGAACTATAATCTTCATCACTGCGCAGAAACATAAATTAGCAAGCATTATTATTTTTATACAATTCCATTATGGCACAATTATTATCTGTCCCAACATCCTAGAAAGTCAAAATTATTATTTACTAAATCAAACGGACCCAGTGGTGAAAAGGCCATTAAAAAACGAAGAAGAAGAAACGAAGAAACGGGCCCCGTGTCTCAGTTGGTAAGACGGCCAGCTGTGAAACCGGCTGCGTCGCGGGTTGCAAGAAGGAAATCCAAAAAAGGTTTATTTCTCAATTGGTCTGAGTATTGTGGTGTATTTTTCATAACCACCTTCCACATTCTCTCTTTCCCACCGGTTGACAAGGCTTTAAAATATAGGTTGAGTAGGTTAGTCCTTTTTAAAAAAAAGTAACAGTAATGTGAATATTAAGACACGCATTAATATGCACAATAAAAATTACTACGATATCAAAATACAATACAGATAATGCGAAAAGAATGAGAATAAAGAGTGCGTTCAAATCTTTGACACTGTTGGATCTGTGAGATCCATTATACTTCGTGTATTTGTATTTCCTTCACGTCTCCATGGAGCGACCGATTAATATATATTTTTTGCAAAAACATAGCCAGAGAAATGACAAATAAAATAAAATACTTATTTCTTATCCCGAATTAAAAAAATAAATAAATATATATATATACATGTATATAAATAAACTATGGGCAACATTATTCGAAAATGAGTAGGCAGTAAAAGGGATGTCAGAAAGAATAAATTCAAAATGAATTTTCTAAATTTCTATAACTGCTTTGCTTTATCTATGGTAACGCATGGTTAGGAATGTGTACTTCAGGAACTACTTAGTAAAATTGACAAAACTGGTAGTGTAATGGGCTTGAATATCAATGTGGCTAAAACAAAGATAATAGTGTTGAGCCGAAAACCTCACAAAAATGCTGTGTTGCAACTGAATGGTCAAACAATCGATAGAGTGACTAACTTTAAATACCTTGACATTCAAGTCACTTCTGATCTAGACTCAGATGGGAAAATCAGATGCAGAATAGAAATAACACGATCAGCATTCAATGGCAGAATATCATTTTTCTGTAGTGATAGTCTTAATTGAAAACTGAGACAGAGGATGGTCAAGTGCTATGTGTGGTCAATACTGGTTTCATATAGGAACAAAATATAAAAAAAAACAAAACGTATAGTTCGCTAGGGATGAAAAGAAGTGGAATGGGAAAATGTGGAAGAAAGAGAAGAAGAAGAAATAGTTAGTTAATATAAAACACTGAAAAAAGAAATGTACATAAATATACACACACACACACATACATACACACCCATACATACATATACAAACATAAACATGCATATATATATATATATATATACACATATGAACATATACGCGTACATATATTTATAATTAATGATAAAATAATGAAAACTAAAAAGTAAAAAGATAAATAAATAGTAACTAAAAGTTTTGCTCTTGTGACGTCTCTATCGTAATTTGAATATATTTTTTTAAACAGTATTTTCTTTCGTTGAAAAGATCTATCACGCTAAAATGTTTATCGTATGACGAGCATACTCGATAAATGTATTTATTTTAACCCAGATTCGATTGTTGAAGAGATGTTGAAAAGAGATGAGATTCAGTGGAATATATTTCGTTATTCAAGATTTTATATAAATACACCTGCTGTTGAACCATATATAAACCATTTCCTTTCAACCTTTCGCGCTGTTTATTGCATTTTTAGTGATTATTTGAGTTCTTGTATTAGTAATTGTAAAGTTTTTTTATTATTATATATTTTATGGGATTATTGTTTAATCATTTAATAAACTAATCAGATGGTGAGAAAATATTACACCATTTTTTCACGATTACACGGCCAGTTTCAATATAAAACCCCGATGAGTAAGCTGTTACCCTAATGAATTCAGTCCAATGTAATGTGTTACAAGCAATTTGCTTGTTAAGGGAATGTAAGTATTATGTCCCTGGTTTAATTGAAATGAGTTGATAAGAACACTGTGATAAACGCGGTTTCCGAGGAATAAACCACAAGTCTCGTAAGAATTTTGTTGGAATTTAAAAATGTAAATTTGTTCACACTATTCAATTTTATTCAAGCACAAAAATTAAGAAACTGCAGATAAATAATTACAGGATGATTTTAAACATTTGAAAATATGGTTCCTTGATGAAATATGGACAACGTAAGTAGGATTATATTATTTCAAAAATATTTAATATCTTGCCACTTGTCATAGTAAAAATAAAATTATGTTTTTATTACGTACATAAGTGGTTAGTAGACAGAACGTTCTTGTATTGATTTATTATTTAGGTAAAACATTTTCGTTATTTTCTTAGGTTAACCTTATCTTTTATTTATTTCTTATTTTATTTACATTTTTTAGATATGTATTTTAATAGGTACTTTTAATTTTTCTTATTATTTTTGTTATTTTCTGTAGATATGAATTAAAATTTTTGATTTACTTTGTTTTATTTTTTATCTTGTTTTGATTACATCATGAGCACACAATATTTTACAATATATATGTGTTTCATTGTTTTTCTTATATTTAAAATATATTCAAGTACATTGCTATTCTTTAATTTTAATTGTATTATTTTACATCTTACTTTAAAAAAATATTTCTTTAAAATATTTTTTTATTATTTTATTTTATTTTATGTTTAATATTTTTTACGTATACAGTATGATGTCGGTACTTTTTTATTTGATTATTAATAAAAACTAATGTCTGAGCACCCGATGACACACTATTATTGAATAGTTTATCGGGACAAAATATATTTTAATACTTTATTTTCTTTTTAATGTATCAATATTAAATAATGTGTATATTTTATTAAATAAAGACTTTGTGAATCAATGCACATTAGATTGCCAAATGCCAAATTTGATGGAGAACGCAATACGTCAGAATGCAATACAACACTACCAATATGATGTATTAGATAATATAAGTAAATATGTTTATTTAGGATCAACGATAGATTGCCATTGTACATGGGATACACATTGCACATTTACAAAAATTACGTAAAAGTCTGAGATCAGCAGTAAGTAAAATGCACATATTGAAATATCATGTCTCTGCCAGTACTATACTTTAACAATAATTTATTTGTCACAATCGGCTTATTAAAATTCATCGCATGTTGGTTTGAAATTTTTGTGCAACAACTATGGTGAAGGCGTATAGTAGGTTTTGCATGTTGGTTAGTATCCTGACGAAGAGACGAGTAAATCTCGAAACCGGTAGATATAAAAAAGTCGGTAAGTAGTTATATACAAATTTTTAATAGCATTTAGTAAAATGTTCGACCACAAAGTTAATGCTGTAAATATTAAAGAGATCGTATTTTATTTTATATTTTTTCTCTTCACATGTATTGTGACTTCAAATATGGGTTTATAGATTCCAATTTATTTCTGACGCATAAAAACCCTTTTCAATATATTTATATAACAGTTACTGACAACGCAATTAAAATAAATAATATTTACCATATATTGTCAATTGAATAATTCGAAATAGATAATTGAGTTGTAACAAAGAAAGGTTTTGGAGCAGACGAGACGACAATAATAATAATTAGAAAAATATTTAAAGTAATAATAATAAGAGTAAATTTTATTCAAGTAAAATGGCTAAATGGTGCAGAGCCAATTCTACCATATACTAAAATAAAACACATTTAATTTAATGTACAATGAAGAGATAACTTACAAAATATGCATAACATAAAAAATATGTATAATAATGTATGACATGTGGGTAACAAAATTTTAATAAGAAATATGAAAGACGAAGATATCCTTTAAAAAATTAAACTATGGTCAAAACAAAAAAATAATAAAAATAATTAACTTGTTAGGGAAGAGAAAGGGAAAAAAAATAGAATGATTTTTTGCAAAAGTGAGAAAAACTAAAATAAATTTTCTTTTGTTATGTCGTCATGGTGGTCTCAGCATTTGCCATTGCTCGAACAAGGGTGAATGGATCCACCCTGCAGTGGCTTGGAAAATCTTGTTGCTGGAGCTTTTCAGGCGTTCCTATAGGCTGCAGGTTCTTTGGCGAAGTAGGGCAGTAAAGGTATTTACCCGTCCAGCTGTAAACACTTAGGAGGCACTGCAGTACCTAGGCAGTCCAAATAATTGCATGAGTGCATTGTTATTGGTGGCCCTTAATTTATTCCACGCTGCTTGCGTATAATTGTTCCATAGTTATTTTGCATACATGAACGTCATATACCATGTAAAGAAGAATTGATTTACTTCGTCACTGCACTGCAAGAAGCGTAAAAGCGTTAATAAATCAATAAATGAAGAAGTGTAAAAGTACTTGAGGAGAGGCAGCAGGCTAGCGACCACACGTGAGTTAGGTATTTTATACGGCACTTCAAGCGACGCGACGACCGTCCAGCTCCTAAAAACTAAATTTAATGTTGACAGTATATAATTGAAGACATGGGTGGATGAAAGCGTTATGTACATAAAGATTTTATGTACAGCTTTTTCATATAAAACCAACGGCACCATCATAAAGTATTAGAAAATTAATTTTGAGAGCAAACGAAGTTATTCTTTTATAAATAGTTGTAATGATGTTCGAAACATTAACCTTTTTGTTTTTGTCTCAAAAAACTATTTTCCACTAATGTCTTATATTATTTATTCGGTTTACTCCATTCAAATTTATATGAAAATCAAGCATCGAGTACGGCTAAATAAATATTTAATTAAATGACCATTGGCATATTCATACACATAGACATGCCCTGAGCTCTCATAAATGATATGTGCTCAAATGACACTTAACTCATGCTCAAACGCTCAGTCATGCCTAGCGCGTATTTAGTTGTTCTTCTAGCCAGGCGTGACGTTTAGAATCGAAACCAAAATGCCGGCTTGTGTCATAAAAGCATGTAAAAACGTTTTGGATAACATTGTAAAAAGGATTGTGTAACTTTTAATTCGTATATATTTGTACATGAGTGATTGACAAAGCTTAAAACAATTTATTTTCAAATATAAATAATATTTTTTGTAAATGTCAAACTACGCCTAGCGGCTTCATAGCGAAGCTCTTTTTACTTACAGGGTAGCACTGATAGGAACGCGTTTTTTAAATATAATAAATATGAGTTAATATTATCTTTGCGATCCCCAAAATCTAGTGGAAAAAAATAAAATAAGGAAATTATCATGAATTTAAGGAAATAATCTGATTGGGATCCACTAAAAACGAATGTTGATTGCTTACGTGAAAATGCAAAATTTTAAAACACAAAAATGAGTATCCTCTTATAATTTTTGGTAGCATATGCATGATCATTGAATGCAGCAGCTCTGGTTTAATGAACAGACGCATAAATACGTTTTCGTGTCGCTACTTTTTAAAATGTTTTACTCTATAGGCACGTCTATGTATTAGTGCGTCAATGTAAATGACAGAAAAAAGAGTTCTCGCGCGTCGCGGTGGTGCATATTTTGCTGGAAAATATGTACATATAAAATGCCGTGTAATGTCGCAGTTGCATTTCATCAGCAACACTACCAATAGTCCTACTCCCTAGAATCCATGAGTGGTCTCTTTGAGCCCACGAGCCCTGGGCAATGTGACCACTGGCATTAACACCAGTGCCATAGCAGATAGGGAGAGGATGAATGGCGAGTGTCCGGCGCCATAAAGCGGGACCCCTCCAGCTAAGGGTAGGTAATCCCGACAGAAAATTCCACCGAAGAAGGCAACGGGAAACCACTTCGGTCAATAATTCCCAGGATATCACTATGAAGAGAAACCAAACAATGGCCCCGAGTCCCGGGCGGTCCTTAAATGGACCAGGGGTGCGAAGAATCACCCGGCTCGACATAGAACTGTGGAGGAGCTGTTTCGCACTGCTCAGGATAGGGAAGCTTTCTCTCAAGTGATCGTCAACGTCGGGGGGACCCGACATGACACGTGAAGAAGAAGAATAAGTATTATGGAAAATTTGCACATTAAATATCTTGGTCTGACTTTTAATTTTCCCGAGAGCCAAGGATTATTTTTGCTTTTGCGCTCATATTCAGGTATGATCATATGTGTGCAGGTATTAGGTACAGAAATAATAAATTAATTTGTAACAATTAACTAATTTTTCATGGCTTAGATATTTAAAAAAAAATAACACTCAACTATATGCCAGTGGTTACGCCCACAGCACACTTTGTTTGCCTATTTTGCGTCCTGTAGTGGTCAAGCATTTTAACAAATCGAAAAATAAATATCGTGTTGTTTAATAAAAAAACTGGCAGTATAAGATTTTAGGCAAATATTTAAATAGTTATTTCCCCACTATCCCTTAACTTGTTATTTGTGACTAATAAACAGGTCCATCGAAATATTTAAGCGTTTGTAAATGTACAGTAACTTAGAAAAAAACGCCGCGTTTGACAATATGCCGCACAACCATAAATCGCGCAAAAATTCCTTAGTTTATAAACCGATGACGTTGCAAAAGCGCTCATTTATTCATCATTGATAGTACTTATAGAGAACGAACCGCATGGTTAACAGTTATAAATACTGAATAATACTGAAAACCCAAGGTAAACCTGAAAATGCATTCACTAAAAGTTTTTGAAACTATGTTTGTTGTTGTTACTGTATTAAAAATAGCCGTAGTAAATGAACTATAGAAAACAATTAGAAAATGAAGTCCATGACTCGCAACTCTGTGTTAGTTTGTGAAGCCATTTTGTATGCGTTTTTTTGACGTAAACGTCATTCTAAAGAATGTTACACGGTGGCTATTTGAGGTTATGTGCCACAGTGAGATGGGGTTTTATGATAGCGTGCTTTGATTTATACCTTGACAGTAAAAAATAAAACATTGACAAGCATGGTGGACGGCAAAAGCACTGCAAAAAGCTGCAAATGATATTATGAACAATATTTTGAGTTTGTCCAAATTTTGGTAGACAAGGATTGGATTCTTAATAAAGGTTTCAGCTCTTTAACTTCACAAACATCAACAGATGAAAGAATTGAAGGAATAAAGATGTTCAAATATGGAAGAATGGTGAATGTTACACAGTGTGTAAAGTGGCCACTTAAACCAGCCATTGACAAGTCATAAGCTCTGTAGATGCCTAGACTTCTATATTACCTTCTCTTAAATGTTCTTCACCTCTGTTGTAATATGTCAATGATATTATGCATAAAAAAGGCTCTAATCGCAAGATCTCTAGGCATTTCAACGTATCTGGACGCACATTAATGCGGCGCATATATGATATTAATTTTGAGAAGATTCCTATTGGTCAAAAGTGATATTTGGGACAAGAAAATGAGAAAAAAATAGTTGCGTAGGCAAGATAAACTTTTGTGAGAAGTGTGTGTATTAATTTTTTATCGTCCCATAACACCCCACTAGTTGGGTAATATCGCATTTCAACTGTGTTTTTCTTTCTTCAATTATTTTTATATTTTTTAAAATTTCTTTATACTATTTAATTGTGAGTTAATAAAGTAATTATTTTCTGGTATTTAACTTTTGATAATATTCATTTTTCCATATCCAAAAAACAAAATCCCTTTTTTTGTTCCCATATTACTCCGACTTACAATATATTATTATATTCCTTCCAGCTGCTTTTTTTTTATGTAAGGACCTGACTGGAAACTCGGCCGTGACCTTATTTACGAATTTCTTCGCATTTGCTCAGTGAAGAGAAACCTCATTCATCATTCAGAGGAGATTGGACTACTGACAACCATCGACCGACCTTTCATTCAACTTAGGCAGTGTTCGGCAGCTTTGTGTCCTTTTGTTGTTTCAACCAATCCCATATTTTTCTAAGCATGTACAATATTGTCTTCTTTCATGCGATTACTGAATTAAATTTAACTGTAACATTTCCTCCATTCCTACTTAGTGCTTTGTTGTTCCCACTTTTCCTTAATATCATAAAAAATAATTTGTCTACATTCTTTTAAGAATTTCTGTATATTATTTGTTTTGATTTCAAGCAAATGCACAAGCAAAATGTTTAAACACCGAGACAAAAAAAAATAAGTGGAAGAGCCTGTCATCCAACACAATGTATTCACTTAACAGGGAAATATCAAATGTTTTAAAGAAATTAAAATTAATAAGGGCTAATGAAATACTGTCGAGTGAATATTTTTTTGTCCTACTTATTAGTAGCATAAATATTTTTTTTAAATTTTAAATTTTGTATTCCGTTGAAAACGGTCCATTGCATTGGCCACGCCCCTAATACGTAACGATTTGGGTAAATTTTGATATTTGTTTGTGATCGTTTATATTTAAATAGAACAATGTCACGAATTTTAACATCACAATTATCAATGCCAAACATTTTGCGTTTTTTAAGGACATATTTTTAAATAATTTTTTTTTAAGTAATGCATAATTTTTTTTTTTCTCAACATCCCTATTGATTTCAAAATACAATTAATTTTTCTAAATCCATTTCACGTATTTTTATTAGTTTTTTTAGTATGTGATATTTCATATTGTAATAAAACAAAATTATATTACAATAAGGAAATATCGCACAAATCGGTCTGTGGTCCTGTGGCTAGTGTCTCGGACTCACGGACCAAAGGTCTGTGGTTCGAATCCCACTCTACCCCAACTCGATTCCATTTTCTAATGGTGAGTTATTTACAACTCGTTGAAAATGGCCCTCAAAATTAAATATTTGGGTAAATCGTAAGAACGCAAATATTTCTTTAAAAAAAAAAATGACTGTTTAAACTACATATATAAAAAAATATAATGGTAAGTAGTTGAAACAATGTTTGAAGAAATGAAGCATATTTGGAATACCATTTACAATTGCAAAATCTACAAGAAAGGAGATTTAAAACATCAAATTCGATAAAAAGTTAGTTAAACAAATAATTTATTATAGAATGTCGGCCGAAATCTAATTAAATAAAAACAGTTTTTATAAAAACTAAAAATTTGAAAAGTAAGAAAAAACGTGTTTTTACAAAAATGCACATAATTTGGAATACCATATTTTAAATGACGTTCACTTTTCGGAAATCTAATTAAATAAAATAACCGCCTATGCGCTAGATGTTTATTGTATAGCGCCCTTGATGTGATTTTCCACCACAATTGCGCCTTAAGAATTATCCAGAATACACAATAAATCAAGAATATGTAATTATCAATATTCATGGCACATAGTCCTTTCTACTTTACAAAAAATACATATTGTGTTGAATTAAACACTTACAATAATATACAGTAGATAAACGAAGAAAAAAAGTATAAAAAGTTTATATGTACATATTATATCACAGTGGTTTTATTCAATGAACACGCTAACATATTGTGAAAAAAATAAATCAATAAAAGAAAACATAAAAACTAAAAGTACGAAAAATATTTTTTAAATTAAAAAAAAATAAATATTAAAAAAAGACAGGCAGGTTTATCTTTAACCATAAATACATTGAACAAAAAAAAAATACAAAATGTTGTTTTACTAAATTTAAGAGAAAAAATGTTTTTTTTAAAGTTTAAAATAAGAATCAAAAAAAAAATTCATATATATTCACAAAAATAAACAAAAACTAGAAAAAAGAAAAGGAATTAAAATTTTAAAAATACAATATAGGTACACATAACTATAGCTTGAAAAATGTAAGTTACAGTTCACCATCTTTGAAATGATTAAATAGAGTTTATTTATATAAACGATATTTTAAGTTAAATATATCAGCAACGTCAGCATAGTTACTGCCGAGTTCATAAAGTCGATTCAAAATAGCATGATACGAGTATATCATTCGCGAATTGTTGCAACTAAACGGAGGTACTTGACGAGTCATTCATCCAGGTACCTTGAAGTTAATGAGCGCTAATAGATTTAGGTAGTCCCATGTGAAGTTGACAATCTTTAACAAAATCAATAAATCTATAATTTTTGTTCTATTAGTTAGGTTTGACAAGTTCGAAGTATTTAAGAGGAAATCATAGTTAGTAAATTCACATTTGATTCCGAGTTTAAAATTAACGTATCTTAAAAAAATATTTTAAACTCTTTGAATATGCACTATCTGATAAATAACTGTTTTCCAGAATAGGAAACGAAGGAAAAAGTTGGTTTTTTAAAACGTAATAGAGGTCGTTCCATCTACGAAAAGATGAATTTAATATGGTAAGTTGTATTTTTTAAACTGTGCCCTGGTATATTGATTAAAACATACACAAAATCGCAATATCATTCGAAATGCCTAAAATATTCTTTAGAGTTAAATGAAATAATTTCAGGCTTCCAGACAGCTAATAGCACATTCCTATACCGTGGGCTCATAGCACATGACGCGCCATTTGTCTGACCAGCTAGAAGCTATGCATAACTTTCAGTGGGACTAATCTACGCCTATCATCAATCCTGTGGGTAAAAACCACTCAAAGCATTCCAAATAGGTGAGTCTATACTTACTGATATTTATTACAGAAATAAAAGACGAGTAAGACTTTGAAACACAAATTTGGAATATCCAATGACCGGTTTCATGGCTTTCGCGACATCTTCGAGACTGCTATCTTTATTAAGGAGTTCAACGTATTTACACAAAACAGAGATAAGGATAGGGAAATAAAAATTATTTGAAAGTAAATTAAATAAAAATATTTTTATCTTAAGGGTCATTAACAAAAAAGACATGTTAACTAATAAGTTGATGTAATGCTATTCTAATGACTTTAAGCATGGTATATATTGAAGCGGCCTTCTGCGAGGGGTGTAAAAAAATGTCCAGATTTTCTTTTAATATAAAAGAATGTCAACACTCAATGTATCAACATATTTCAAAGATTTACAAAACAATTTAAAGGTTAATTATTTAGAAAAAAATTGTGCCTTTATTGTTCGACAGCCACGCTCTGTACATTGTTGTAAGACAATGCAAAAAGTAAGCCGAACAAATAAATGCAGATCAAACTCCTCACAAAATACACGCTATTCACCGGTGTCGCTTAACCAGTAAAGATGAGAATCTCTCCAAAACGAGGACAATGATTATGTCCGACCTTCTTACCTGATGTGTGGATATTCAAGATAAAAATAGGATTCAAAATTTAAATAGTTTCAAAGCCTCAATAATCACTGTGTATTGCTAATTAAAACATGTAGACCAGGTAACAAAGGCATCTCTCAAACATAGAATTTTATTTTTACAAGCAAAATTTTTTATTGTTTTATGCGTTTATTTAGCTAAATATACAATCTAAAAGACCAAATTGTCAAATGATTTAAAAAATAAAATTAAAATGATAATAAATATTAAATCCTTGATTCTTGACACCAAACATCCACGTTAAATTATTTAAAATATTCTTTGTAGACTTTCAAAGTTTTTTTTCGTATCAAATAGCCAGAGTATTATATGGAAGGTTCTAGTTTTTAAAGGTACATCCGGCCAATATCTTGGCGTAAGCCATCGCTGTACGCGTCATTCCTCTAAAGAATACTTTGAACCATTTTATTGCTGTCGAATCAAGCTCAGATTTGATAATTTAGATTTTGTAGGTCGAAATTGACATGAGTTGTCAGGATTTAGACAGATGTAATGATTATCTATTATAAAGTTGGTAATCTACCATATATTAAAAATATACTTAAAATAAATAGGGTGTTTAGGAAGCCTATAATTATGGACAAAAATACCTAATTAGATTCCTTGTTCTGGCAAATTGAAACGAAAATACGATTACAAATTCAATTACATAGTACTAACATGCCGTAAGGCCATGCTTCTTTGATAATAAAACGACTACATCCTTGATTTTGTCAAGTTGCACGTTTCCTCCGCTTCTTACGGGTGATCATTTCTTTTCAAGCAATGCACGGTCTAACGTGGTATTGCCATGCTTGAATCTTAACGCAGCAAAATATCATTTAGACTAGTGTTTAATCACGCGCTTCTTAAATGAGGCAGGATGAATTATAGTCGTTACAATATATTATTTTTAGTGTCCCATCCTTCGTGAGAGCAACTTTTGTTAATTATGACTTCTGAAAACAAAGAGTTAAAAATCATTATTAAAAATATTACAATGGGTAAAGTAATGGAGAATGCACGTGTGTTATATGTTCTAGTTTATCAAGTTTATGTTTAAGTGCAATATGATTTATTTTTAAACTGTTTTTTAAATCAAAGAAATAAAAAACAATGAAACCGGTCACTGGATATTTCAAATTTGTGGAGTAAAGTATCACTCGTCTTTTATTTCGATAATAAATTACAATTTACTTTCATCAAGAATTTTACCTTAAAAATTAAATGGTTTACTTATGTAACTATATATTAAAAATAATGAAAATAACTCAAATCATCTTCACCGTATAGCGCGCAAACGTCGTGAGCCGCTTTTGCAGCTTAATTCTCTCGATTGAGTGTGAACATGGAATTTTAACATATTCCGGGCAGCATGTTCTTTAAAATGTTAAGTTGTATTCTACAAAGCACTTACACTTACCCAAAAGGCTTTTGTTGAGTTTTTTTAAACTGTCGTCTGGCTGTGATGTTAAGACTTGATATATCCTAGAAGTTGAATTTTGTGTATTCTTCAAATTGACATTTTTACACCGGATTTGGAAAGTAACATTTTTATAAATGTGCTAGACATCTGGCGTTTGTACGAGCCCCATTAAACCTAACCATTCGTCGATTCAACGAACAATTTTTAAGGTGGATATTTCTTATTAAAAACCTATATTTTTGGTTTGTTTATTAGATACATATAATATGAATCAAAGATTACATTGTTAAAAAAATATCAATATTAATTTTCGTAAAATGATTATTTTTAAAGTAATTTTTAGTCTGGCTAGTCTGGATAAGCTATGAATTGGTCCAATAATAAGAATGAATACTCATACTGTTTGAAGCCCTCGTACAATATTTGTTGCAGCTGCTCTGCCAGGAGTATGCACTTTACTCGTGGCCCAAACACTATCGCAGACGTCTTCCGTTAGAATAAACTATGATTGTGCTTCCAGCACATGATCTAGTAAGCCAGATGAGAATCGTCCTTGAGTATTCATTTGGCCATCCTCATTGTCGGACGGGTTGCGGTCGTCTTGAATATCACTTTCAACATCATCAACATCCACGTTGTATTCTTGTTTGTTATCAGATGATTCTTCTAATGCACTGATTTCATACTTTTTTAATAAAAAACGCGTCAAATCACCATTAGACGCCGATCGTATTAAAGTCATAGAAAAAAAAAACTGCAAAAGAAGTACTACGACTCGTTACTAAAAAGTATACACAATCCCTAACAAGTCGTCGAAGTGACGAGCAGATTCGCAATATGTCGAAAAAATTTGTACTTACCCGTTGGACATAATAGGAAATATCACATTCTACAAATACCAAATAAAATATATGAAATGGATTAAGAATAATTAATTGTAGTTTCAAAATCAAGATGGATGGTGAAAAAGTGTTTTCATATAAATGTAAAAAAGAAATTCAATAAAAATACGTTTGAGAAAAACGCGACGTGTTTGGCCTTGGTTGTTTGACGTCAAGATTTGTGATAATGTTCGAAAAAAAATTCAATGGCCAGGAATAAATAAACATGAATCGTGACGTTATAGGGGCGTGGCCGCAAAAATGACCGTTTTTGCGAGAATTCAAAATTACAAGTTTTTAAAATATCCTTTATGCTACAACTAAATAGCATTTTTTTTACTGAACAGTATTTCATAGACTTTTATTACTTTAAAAATGTAAAAAAAGTGATATTTATTTATTGCGCCCCAAAATACTGTGGCAAGCACCGAGGGGCCTGAGTTGACAAGTAACAACACGATCATCGGCGTGCGGGAAAAAAAAAACAGTGTATTGGCTATCGCTTATTCGTCGATGCGACAAAGGTTAGGTTTTAAGGTTAATACAAAAAATATTTATGCTTGCTACGCGAAAAATGAACGTAACTTCATTACAGAAACAGATTCAGTTTGTTATTGACAGTAATGGAGGACGCACGCATGTAAAAAGAGCGGCCAAATTATATGTTTATTTTTATTAATTACGGAAAATGAATTATTAAACAGTAAGCTTCTATGTTTTTTTTTCTAATGTCTGAACTTTAGAGTATTCCGTCTTTTGCTTGTGGTAACACAACGTTACATCACCGCGTGTAAAGAAATTATTTACCACAATCTTTGTAGAGTTAAGTGTGATCTATTTGTGTGAGTTTATAGTTAAAATTTGCAGATGCGTTGTTATTTTTTACGATGCACATGTTATTTTTGACGATGACTATAAAATAACATGCTCAAAGCAAAAACTATTTTATAGGTGTTAACGTACCTTTTTTTTCAAAATTAAAAATGATCTCCAAAAATAAATCAAAATAGTGGTAAAAGCCATTCGAAAGAAAATTTTTCGTTTTACAACATATATTGTGTTTTCTTTTACGTTATGAATTGTATTATTTTACTTGATTACAAGCCTTCAAAATGGAATGTCAAGTAGACGAAAGTGAGCATTTTTTATGCCGCTTTCTGTTCTTGTTTAATCAAGGGAAAATAAGAGAGAAAACAAATAAAGAGAACGGTGTATAACCTTAAGCATTTTCTTTTACTTTTCGTGCTTATTTTTGAATTTGAAAAAAAACGGACACTACACGCAATAAAATAGTAACACCCAACAAAATATAAAAATGTTTGGTTTGGACGCATATAAACAAAATATCTTGAGATTATTTTTTTAAGGAAAACATATACCAGACAAATTGAAAGATAACACTACCCCCATATCATATAAATTTTAGAATACCCTCAAAAAACACAAGATACACAGATCTTTTTTATATCTCTACTACGTCCTCCAATTATGACAAATATTCACCTATACCATGAAAACACAATCTAGGTAACACTTATTGCGTGAATTTTTTAAACTCGTATAAAGTTTGTTTTATGTAATAAATTTCTGGCAGCAAGGTTGTATGATATATTTTCAAGTTTTATCATTTACTCTACTCTCATACTACTCTGTATTCATTGCAATACCTAGGATCTTTTCTCATTATTAAAATAAATAAAAAAATCTCTTTCTTATTTCTAATCCTTGACATTTGTTTTAACCCATGAGCTATATTAATATTTATTGTGTAGTTTTTTAAACATGAATAATTGAATGTAATGTTTAACAATATTTTTGTCATAAGCAAATTACAACAGGGATGGAGAATACCTTAAATAAGGGAGAATATGGAAGTCAAGGCATTAACAGGGCTTATGACCTGTCATTGGCTGGTTTAAGTGGCCACTTTACACACTGTGTAACATTCACCATTTTGCCTATGTTTGAACATCCATATTTCTTCAATTCTTCCATCAGTTGATTTTAGTGAAGTTAAAGAGCTGAAACCTTTATTGTTGCGAAGAGATTCATCTGACTGAATTATTTTACATACTAGGCAACGCTGTCTATGAACATTTGGACAAACTCAAATATTGTAATATTTTTTTAAATTATGTAATCTTTATTCTAACACAAAGACTTTTCTTTTACCTTATTTAAACAAAAGTGTGTAATACGCATTCCTATTTATATACAATAGTTTTATCTGTTGCTGCAGTTTGCCTTGTGTTTGATTTGAAAACTTTTTTCGTTATTCTTAATTATTTTTTATAGAAACGAAAATCGAGTTTTTTTTATTTTATGTGAAAAAAAGTTTTGATGAAGTGTCCAATATCTGTGTCCCTATTAAGGTGTCTCTATAAAGCCAATGTAAAGTGCAGGAGGCCCATTAAAAAGCCAAAATTTACCCCTGAAATAAAATTCGCAATTTGAAACGAGGCAAAACATTGCCATGACTCGGTAGAGAATTGAAAAAGGGTAATTTTTAAATTAATCCTCCCTCCCCGGTGATGTGTAGCTAGTAGTATACATTGCGTCAAATAACTATTATATCTTTATAAATATAATAAATATTGGGTTCAGATTTTCAGTATTCCTACATTACACATTTACGTATCGACTGAAATAATTTGTTATTAAATAATAAGTACTTATTAGACACAAAAAAGCATTTTATCGGAAATCGGAGATAAATTACAAATATCATCAAAAGTATACCCACAGTGTACCAATAACACCTGGCGTTACACGTCTACTACATGTCCAGTCACGTAGTCCAGCAGTAGCTACGTAGTAGTTCTTGGGAAGTTGGCGAGGGTGCACGTTTCGCCTGAGTCAGATTTGAAATATTATCATCTTTGAATTAAATTATGGTTAATTAAAGCCATTCCCTATAAATATTCAATTCATCCCTTTTTATATGTCTTATTTTTTTAATGTGTAGTGACTACGCATCACCGTAACGCGCGGGTGTTTTTAGGACAGGAAGGGGAAGGTTAATATTTTTGTCTTTTTTGTTCCAAGTAAAATGTCGGCGCAGATAATTCAATATTAAATTTAGTTTCCGTAGATGATCTTCAGTAACGAATGCCGCCTAGGAGCTGTCAAAGCAAGCTGAAATTTTTTTGGAAAAAGATTATCAGAGCAATATTACAAATATTGCATTGTAAATATGATAAAACATTCATCTTCAATAATGATATGATCGTGCATTATTTATTAATCAAGTGCCTGGACCATTAATTTTTGTTGATGTAAAAATATATATATAAATAAATCATTTATAGCAAAACATTTTGTAAACGGCATATTTTTTATTCTGCGACACCCTTGAATTGAGAGAAGGATGCACCTTATCATCGGGCATGGTCCATAAAAAAACTTATTGACAAAAAAAAAAAAAAAGATTACTTACCTGGTCAGGAAATGTGTGGAGCGTGTTAAAACACATTCGAAATTTAAAAAAATATTGAAAAGTAATAAAAAAATTGTCAAAATTATTGAGCAATGCATTTTCAGTATACCGGCGAGAATAGAAAACAGTAAATTTTTTATATTAGTCAAAAAAAAATTCCCGAAAATGTAAAATGAGTGATGGGAGTCTTAGTGAAAATATGAAAACGACAAATGTTTTATTTTTGGTTTACTATTTATTGCCGTTATTTCATAATAGAAACTCTGTTTAAATTTAAGTGAGTAATTTTTGTTTTAAATATTGCACTATAATTATAAATTATAGTAGCATGATATAATACGTAAACTTTCATCCTTAGATTTATTCGCCCACGGCTACCTTTTCCGTTCAGTTTTTATATTTTTCGACGGCTTAATAAAACACATGATTCGACATGTTTTTTTCGTGCAACCCATATCGAATCTTTATTTGATTTTCAGTACCCTCCTCAGTGTCAATAGTAATAATTCGTAAGTGTTTTTAAGTCTATCAGGTTTTCATCGTAAAATAAAATTCGGATACGCAACTTTACAAATCGAAAAAACATATTTCTTCAATATTAGTACTAAAAATTAAAATTTTCAATCAGACAACTAATGTTAGCTCTTCTTTTTCTTCACGTGTCATGTCGGGTTTTCCCGATGTTGACGACCACCTGGGAGAAAACTTCCCTGTTCTAAGCAGAGCAAAACAACAACAAAACTGAAAGTCTCTTAATTAATACAATTATTTGAGCTCAAAATAACCATTATATATAAAGCGTACGCCTTCATTAATTTACCTTTATTAAGTGCATATCGATTAACAAGCGCTAGCGCGTTCACGAAACTCACATAAACGCATTAAAAACTTACTGGATGTAGATTTAAAAAAGTGTAAAATTAAATTTTTACCGATTGCGCTATCTTCATCAAGATCTCTATTGGATTAGAGATTAGAGAGTTGTGTATATGAAAAAAAACAACGGGTTAAGAAAATGTAAAATGTCTATTACTTTCAATTGGAGTATATTTTATTTTGTGTTCATTATAATGAAAAAAATACAGTTATTTAGACTGTATAACACAAGCTTATTAGAGAAAATACACACATATAGATGATACTAAAATCCCATTATTTAAATATGTAAATAGTAGATACATAATTTTGCATTTCAGAGTAAGCAACTATAAAAAAGAAAAAAATGTGTATTAGTCAGCCTCGTAGTGTAGGGGTCGGCGCGTTTGCCTACATGGCGAGGGGTCTCGGGTTCGATTCTCGATATGGTTGACAGGAAATGTGTTTTTACACTAGAATATTTCATAGTCCTTGGACTGGTACCTGAGGCGTAAGACTGATCATCTTACCTTAATGTAACAAAAATGATCAAGATTAACCGTGATTGGTGTACCAATGAAGTGCCTTATGCACTATTAGATACAGAAAGGGAATGATGATGATGTTTAAATAAATATGTACTGAACTGGCTTGATCCTTATGGATTCTGTTCAGGTCATTCTTTATATAATGAGTGGAAAATACGCAAATGGTTAACATGTGTATTATATTTATGTGTAAATACGTATTTATTTTATTTTATTTTATTTTATTCAGAAAACATACAGTCATACAAAATAAGTATTAAAAACAAAATTTTTTTAACATAAAAAGACCAATGAAGTTTTCATAAATTATGCAAAAGATATAAACATTAAATGTGACAAAAAAATAAAAAATAAATAAGAATTTTAGGTAAAAAAAGAATGATTGTTGACATTTGCGTTTTCCATGGAGGTAATAAATTAAAATAAATGAATATACCGAATGTACACTCCGAGCCATCCACGCACACACATGAACGCACATATAAAACATACACAAACATATACATTACATGCGGCACATATACATAGCATAAACCACTCAAGATGCACATTCAGCAACTATCCCAAATAATCGACCCTATGAAGAAATTTTCTGTACAAATGCAACGTGCAGTTAAAAATGTCTACATCAATACTGAGTCCATTATAATTTCTACAGGTACGTCTTATGAATGAATTCGATGTATAATTGTTTTTACAACGTGGTACATAGAAAAGGGAATTTAATCTAGTAAAGCGAAGAAGACAACGGAAACCAATATTTTGTAAAAGATACGGCTAATCAACAATATTATTCAGAATTTTGAAAAGAAAAATTAAATCACATGTAAGGCGCCTTTTTTGGAGTGATTCTATATTGAAATTGATCAAAGATGCGCCAATTGCGTAATCATTTTCAATGTTGCCAAAACGATATTCCAGGCTCCTTATAAATTTCTTTTGAATGTTTTGAATTTGATTAATATATACATTATATTGAGGGGACCATACTAATGACGCGAATTCGAGTTGACTTCGCACATAAGTATAGTAAAAAAGTTTTAATGTATTTGGTGATGAGAATGGCTTAACGTATATAAATTTAATAAAAATTAAACTTAAGCAATCGATTAAAGATTTTTTTAATCCTCTAAATACTTATTATCAGTACTCTGAAACCAAAAATGGCAAAATATAGGTTTTATCTTGCGGTTTTTAAATAATAAATTATATATTCTCAGCAAAATTACGCATATTCTCTGCAAAATTACGCATTTTCGATGTTATAACAATGTTCACGGAGAAAATTTACGCCAGGCATTAATTAAACAGACGAACTTTGATAAAGTTATACTCGATATTATATTTGAGAAGTCTGAGAAGTTTGTGAATATTCGAAATATTTCCAGTTTCACTTTATTAAGTTCAATTCGTGTAATTAGAAAATTAGTGAAACTTCCCACCTGTTAATCGATGTTAATAACTTGTAAGAAAATCGAAAAGGAATCTTGTCAGATCGTAGAAATACCGATTAAATAAGTTTAATAAAACTGAGTAAATTTACGGCAAAGAGATGAACGAGAGTGAACTTTTTTCAAAATCGTAATCGTCAACTCCTCAACCTTAATAATAACAATAATAATTTGCTGATTTATTATATGGGAACATTTTTGTGAAAAATCACCCCAAGGGCGCTTTACAATTGTATACTTAAATTTTCATTCTAACTGAGCTAAACTGACATATTATATTTTCTGATTTAAAATTGAGGGTATGATAAACTAAAGAAGTGAGATTAAAAAAAAAAATGAAAAAAATAATCTATCACACAATTTTTAGTCCTGTCAATAATAATTATAATAATAATAATAATAATAAATGGAAAAGAATTCCTTATGTAAATACCAGGTATATTCACAAATGTATCCAAATTTGAACCAAATAACACAAACCTGCTTTTTAAATGAATAACAATATTATTATAATATTAAATATATATAAAATATATAATAAAGATAAAAATAGTTTATTGAATAATTCAGATCACCAATAAAAATGCAATTCTTGTCCTTCAGTTTACGTTGGAAGAACATCAAGAAATTTGTATATTCGTGCTAAAGAAAATATCAGGTGTCTTCGCAATAATAATTTTTCCGAAATCACAAATCACCTAATCAATTTAAATCCCGACTTTAATAAAAATACAGGAGTGTAAATCTTAGATACTAATAATACAGGGTTAAAATGAAATAATATGGAAATATTTCTTATCAGAAAAAATAATGTTACTTTGATCAATTATCAAACAACCTTTCAATATAGTCGGTAATACAATGATCTACTGTAATGGTCACCCAAAACCTATTAAACTCACTCCCTACCTCCATCCCCTCTACTTTTTTCAACTACTTCTCAAACAACGAATAATATTTGCATAATTGAAATAGTCCATGTTTGTCCTAATCAGTGCATGTGCTTATAAAAATGCAGGTAGTGTTGGTTTTATATTTTCTTGCAACAACTATGGTGATGGTGTATAGTGGGTTTTGCATGTTGGTTCAATTGCTGTTTTGATGAAGAGACGGGTACGTCTCGAAACCGGTAGACATAAAAAAGTCGGTAAGTGGTGGTTTACAAATAATTAATAACATTTAGTGAAATGTTTGACCACAAAGTTAATGCTTTGAATATTACTAATATTTCACGTTCACCCTCTCAGGAATTCTACCTAGGACCTCAAGTATGGTAGGCGAACGTGCCTTAAAGCTTAATTTTGAGAAACCCAATTATAGGTAAAATCTAGTATTTGTAAATTGACACAAAGAGCATCATGATTATTACCACAATGACATATTCCTTAATGATGGAGAGGGTGCAGATTTTTTTTTGCGTTATTTGTATCTCAGGGAGCATGGATATTACCCGTGGCTTTTCCCGACTGACTTCTAACAAGGAATGTACTACCAATCATTGTTGAGGAGAAATAATATTTATTTGGGTGTTAAAGTTTTTCAACTGATTGGTGGTCGCATATACAATTTCGATATTCTGAATGGATTCGGTCTATTTGTCCCTACCTTTGAAAAGGCAACACAGATTGTTCTACCAACCACGATGCAGAACCAACCTGCCAATGGTTATGCCGGTAGGTAGAGCAATCGTGTTATTTAATTGTATCACCACAGATGTCAATATATTTCATGATACTGGGATTTCTCTTAGGAAGATAATTTCCAAATTGCAATTTGTATGTTCATTTTCCATGTAATTTTTTCTCTTTTTTACTAAATCAATCAACAGCAAACCATCACGCCGTTTCCCCGTAAGGGTAGAAAAAGAGGATAGAATGCCACATCACTCTATCTTTGCATACAGATCTCGCTTATTCTACATTGATACATCTACTCATGCACGCGCGCCGATTATTCCGAATTTTGACATGTCCATCTACAAGTATTTGTTGGATTTGGTCATGCCATGTCTTTCTCGGCCTACCTCTATTTCTGCATCCATCAACATTCGCATTGTAAATATTCTTAGCCGTTCTTTTGCTGTCCACTCACTCGTTCTACATGCCCAAACCAGCGCAAAGCTCCTTTCTTGATTTTGTCGATAATGCTTGTCTCAGCCTTATATAAGGTACGGATCTCAACATTTGTGCATCTATCGTACATAGTTTTATCACACATTTGCCTGAGAGATCGTATTTCGACAGCATTCAGCCTACTTTCATCCCTGTTTTTCCAAGTCCATACTTCGCTCCCATACATCAGGGTCGGGACCAGGACTCCGTTGTGAACAGCTAATTTTGCCTCTTGCGACAAACATTTATTTGCCAAGGTTGATTTAAGTGCTCCGTTCACTCTGTTCCTAGCACTCACCCTCCTTTCAATATCTTTCACGGTCATTCCATCCCTAGTAAACATACTTTCCAGATACATAAATTCCTCTACTTGTTTTAGTATAACTCCATTCACAGTGATTTCACATTTAATCATACTTTCATTTCTTTCAAAAACCATCACAGTCCATTTATCGACATTCATCAGCAAATCGCTTTCCTTGCATACACCGTAGATACATCGTATACCGTAGAAATCAATCAGTTTTGTATATTTATATAATATAATCACATTCTTGAAATAGAGAAGGTTCAAAAGTGGTTTTTAATTGACCTATTTGATTGTAAAAAAAATAACATTTAAAATGCGCGTCTTAAAACATACTTTTTTGTCTTGTACTTATTTTCAATAATAAAGTCTTATTTTATTTTTTTATATTTTATCTCTTTTTCTTAATATTTTATATATATTTATATTTTCGACATTTGTGCAATATTTACACACATGTCCACCCTCATTGCAATATAACACCCACTCACCCACCCCATCACTCACTTACACTCACACAAACACACTAGTATGTATTGTACGTGTAGTTAATGTATTTCTGTGGATATCTGTCATTGGTTTTATTCACTGTATATTTTATTTGTAAACATATTACAACAGAGATGAAGAACATTTAAGAGAAGGTTATTTAGAAGTCTAGGCATCTACAGGGCTTATGCCCTGTTATGTTCTTTATCTCTGTTGTAATATGTTAATATAAACAGCTCCCCGGGGAGTTGAATCCAGTCTTTATCTACAAAAATTTGGACAAACTCAAAATATTGTTGATAAATTACCTGGTTCATGAAGAAGTATAGAAATTGAAAAAATAATATTTTCAGGCGTTGCCTAGTATGTAGGTGAAATAATTCAATTAGATGAATCTCACCCGCATAAATAAAGGTTTCAGCTCTTTAACTTCACAAACATCAACAGATGAAAGAATTGAAGGAATATAGATGTTCAAATATAGGCAGAATGGTGAATGTTACACAGTGTGTAAAGTGGCAACTTAAACGAGCCATTGACAGGTCATAAGCTCTGTAGATGCCTAGACTTCTAAATAACCTTCTCTTAAATGTTCTTCATCTCTGTTGTAAAATGTTAATATAAACAGCTCCCCAGGGAGTTGAATCCAGTCCTTGTCTACAAAAATTTGGCCAAACTGAAAATATTGTTTTATTTGTTATATTTTTGTTACATGTGGATATCCCCAAAAAATAAAAAAAGAAAAAAAAACAATTATCCATTCATGTATCCATCATTATTTCTAGAAGGGATGATCGATTACCACACCCTCGAATCTCGTTGTCATTTTTTAATATAAAAGTAATATATAAGAAGTTCAGCTTTTTAACTTCATCAAAATCAACGGATGGAAAAATTCAAGAAATACGGATGTTCAAACACAGGCAAAATGGTGAATGTTACACAGTGTATTTAATGGCTATTATTGCTGTCGCAGTAAAGTTAACGGATTTCCTGGTAATCTTGCAACCTGTGTATATTTTGGTTTTAGCATTCCGTGCTTTTTTGTAAGCTGTGTTAAACGATAAACGTAATACAAGAACAGTTTTCATGGCTAACTGTCAGTCGACTTAAAGAGGAAATTGAATTCTAAACAGATACGATATTCCAACGAAAAACAGGTTGGGGATAAAAAATGCGTTTAAGAGAAGAAAATACAGCTTTGAGTAATATTTATTACCCATAACGCCGAAACAGAAAGGAAAAATAAAAACTAAATTCTCGTTTTTTTCGAAAGATGTACCCTACTAGTTTTTTTCGTATTTAAAATGATAAGCTTTAGACTAGGAAAATATCATATGCTATGAATACCGATAAAAATATTTGAAAAGAATTTAGAATAATTAATTGTTTTCTCTAAAATCGATATGGATATTGTGGAGAAATGTTTTCATTCATAAATGTAAAATAGAAATTTAATAAAAATACGTTGCTAGAAAAACACGAGGTGTTTGGCCTTGGTTGTTGTGACGTCAAGATTCGTAATACTGTTCTAAATAAATTCAATTCAATGGCCAGGAACAAATACACATTGAACCGTGACGTATTAGGGGCGTGGCCACTGAATGACCGTTTTTGCGGGAATTCAAAATTACAAGTTTAAAAATATTTTTTATGCTACTAATAATTAGAAAGATTTTTTTTTCTACTGCATAGTATTTTACAGACCTTTATTTCTTTAAAAATGTAAAAAAATAAATCTCAAAAACAACGAGCTCGCTGTGTTCTTATTAAAAACAACTGCTCAAAATAGCATTAAGTTTGCTTTACCGTTTAAGGAGTAACAGATTTGTTTATAAAAACAAATGTCTTTTTTTCAACCTAATTGGATCAACATGACAAATAAAATAAAATAATCAAAGCGTTAAATATCAGACCAGGAACCTCGAGCAATAGTCCGATATTCAATCTGTAATGTGATTTTGTTCAGCTGCCCGACTGCTCTTTATATCGGCATGACCGGAGGCAGGCTGTGTTCTGTTATCCGGGGGGTGAAACAGTATGTGCTGACTTTGTCGGAGAAATCTACTCGGAACATAAAAATTGATATTCTTCATAAATTTATGCTCTCGATATAACCTCTTATCGGCCTGAAAAAATAGGTCAATGGGATCCCATCCCTTAAGTTGAAAAACTGTTGGTCCCCAGCATGTCCTAGAGCAGAAGTCAGCAAGCTGCGGCTCGGGACCCGCGGCTTTTAAAAGCCTTCATTAATGAAGAACCACAAGTATTGCCACTGAAAGGTCTAGCTTGTAGGGAAGATATTGCACAGAGAAACATCACATTTAACTCGATAAAATTGTTTCAAATTCAACAGATATCGAAAACATTTTCGATCACGAAATACTTGTTTTTTTTTCTTTGCAATAGATAAACGAAAGTTACAAATACAAAAAAACACTAAATGTTATTATATATTTGTAAATAATCACTTACCGACTTTTCTATGTCTACCGGTTTCAAGACGTACCCGTCTCTTCGTCAGGACACCAATTAAACCTACATGCAAACCAACATGCAAAACCCACTAGACACCTTAAAGAACATATGAGGTGTCTTCACAATAATAATTTCACAATTTTTTTTTATATATAATTGAAGAAAGAAAAACACAGTCGAAATGCGATATTACCCAACTAGTGGGGTGTTATGGCACGATAAAAAATGAATACACCCACTTCTCACAAAAGTTTATCTTGCCTACGCAACTATTTTTTTCTCATTTTCTTATCCCAAATATCACTTTTGACCAATAGGAATCTTCTCAAAATTAATGTCATATATGCGCCGCATTAATGTGCGTCCAGATACGTTGAAATGCCTAGAGATCTTGGGATAAGAGCCTTTTTTATGCATAATATCATTGACATATTACAACAGAGGGAAACATTTTTGAGAAGAGAATATAGAAAACTAAGCTTTTACAAGGCGTGTGACCAGTCATTGGCTGGTTTGAGTGGCCAATTTACATACTGTAACATTCAGCATTTTGCCTATGTTTAAACATTCACATTTCCTCAAGTCTTTTATCTGTTGATTTTTGTGAGGTTAAGCTGATTACAACTCCCTATGGAAGAAATAGAGCCTATCTACAAATATTTGAGCATACTCAAAGCATTGTTTATTAAACTATCTGGTATACAAAAGAAGTATAAAAATTTAAAAATGGTTTTTAGGCGTTGCCTAGTAAATGAAATGGTTCAGCCGGATAAATCTCACCCACATGATAAAGGTTTCAGGTGTTTTACTTTACCTTCATTCAATTTAGGTATTTTACTTTTGTCCGACATATTGTCTTTTTTGCACAGTATTGGGAAGGCATTTGCGAGAGAGTGACAGAAAAACCATGTTTAAATACCTATTCATACACGTTTTAACTAGGAGGTGAAAAAATAAAAATAAAATAAAATACGGTTTATCAAACACAGGCGTAATGGTGAATTTTACACCATGTGTAAGGTGTACACTTAAACCATTCAATGACAAGTGGTAAGCCTTGTAAATGCCTGGATTTACATATTTTTTTAAGCTTTTTTATCTCCGTTGTATTATATTTATAAATTAATTACTTTCAGTGCTAGGCAATAAAAATTATTGGAGTTCTAATTATTTTCTTTTTTTATCGAGTTTTTGGCAGTGAGTAGATGAAGACTTAATAATTTAATTATCCCTAAAGTTAAGGATCCTTAAAAGGAAAAAAACATTTTAGTAAAATAATTTTCTTTTATTATTTTAATAATGAAGAAGGTGAAAACAAATATTTTTCTCGCTTAAACATAATACTTTAAATTTTTAGTATGCTCTAATGAATCAAATGGTTCCAAGAAAGAACATCATTACAAACTTTAGAGTAATTTTAGATTCCAAGCCTGTATTCAATATTCACATTAACGCAATTTTCAATAACTTATCACTGCTATCTATTTTTTTTAATTTTTCTTTTTATCAATATTCCTACAGAGATGAGGTAGAATTATTTTTTTTTCAAATTCAGGATTATCGATATTCGAGCGTTTACAGGGCTTATGACCTGTCATTGGCTGGGTTGAGTGGCCACTTTACGTTTTTTACAACATTCCCCATTCCGCTTATTAGCGAATATCGACAAAGGTACCATTTTTGATTCTTGTATATATCTTATTAAATGAGAAACCATTCACTAGCGTGCTGGAGTAATATGCTAATTAAAAATACTTAACTTCAATATCAATACATAGATGGTGCTCCAACACGCTAGTGAATGATTTCTCATTTAATAAGATATATACAAGAATCAAAAATGGTACCTTTGTCGATATTCGCTAATAAGCGGAATGGGGAATGTTGTAAAAAACGTAAAGTGGCCACTCAACCCAGCCAATGACAGGTCATAAGCCCTGTAAACGCTCGAATATCGATAATCCTGAATTTGAAAAAAAAATAATTCTACCTCATCTCTGTAGGAATATTGATAAAAAAATATATACCTACTCCCCCTCGGGAGAAATCCAGATTTGTGTATGTAAAAAATACACATACCAAAAAATAATGTTGCTATCTATTTATTTTATTACTTTTTCACGCTTTTTACATACGTGGAAGTTATATAAAATATGAGTTTATAAACAACATGAATTAAAAAAATACAACATAAGGCAATAAAAGATACGAGTACAGTGTTTAGAAGTAAAGTTGGTATAAAAAAAGAAGATAAGTATGTAAATAACATAAATTAAAAAAAAAACAAAATAAAGAAATGAAAGAAAAGAATTTTTAGAAGTGTAGTTGGTTTAAAAATTTAAATAAAAAGATGAGTGTACAAACAACATAAATTTCAACAAATACAATATTTTATTTTATTTAATTTTATTTGGGAAATCAACAGTTCTACATACATATTTTTAGTAAACAAACAGATATAGTGTATAAACTCGAGAACTAATAACAGATTTTCACATAGTATACAAAGTTAGTAAAGAAAATAAATTCATACAATTTATACATATAAAAATGTTATTTTCATGTACTCAATAATCAAAGATTTTTAAAATATTTATTTTAAGAACATTAAGTTACTGTAAATTGGGCGGGATGAGGACAAAAATGCTTGAAGAGAGGATAAGGAGGGGAGGGGAGATGTACATATTTATTATTATAATGTCTACTAAGTTACATAATACATTTTTAGTGTAAATTTTAAATCTGACAGAGTGATGTTTGTGTAATCTATATTTTTACATTTTGTATTGTAAATTAAGTTCTATTTAATTTACAAGACTAGAAAATTGACTTTCTTATTACTATTATAAATGTTTATATATAGTATACGTATAAATAAATATACGTATACGTTTTTTAGAAATTTCTAGATTCCTGATATTTTTCAATTTTTATATTACTTTATTTTAAAACCTATAAAATTTTAATTGACTGTGTTCACAATTTAAGTTTCCATGTATTTTTATTTTCTGTATGCAATATGTGTAAATTTGTTTTTTCCAAATAAATATATAAAATTTATTAAGAAAAAAAAGTTTTGCTAATTAATAATATTTACCACGAATATTGGAACAAAAGTCTCTTTCAACAAATATTATAGGTCTTAAACTAAAGAATGGTCTTTATTACAAGAATTTACAAATAATCAAACCAGCCGCGAGATATTCGGCAGAGAATGGCTCGTTTCACACGTATCCCTCAAATACATGTGACATGGTAGAATTACGAGGGAATGACATAAATTATATTTGGCTGCGCATAAATTATATAGGTATTGACGTCAATTATTGTCGCAATTTCACCACCCAATCTACCTACAACCTTTCCTGCCAATTTCCAGTGTTCATTTGCCATCCGCCATTGCATGACCTAGTGTTTACCCGCAAAATTATGTATCGACTGCCGCGCCGCTTTGAAATATATTGTCCATCCGATCGCGCCAGTGTGATTTTCAAAAGCTTGCTGAGGTCTTCCGCGTTACGCGTATTGACCTTCAATAGTGTCAGGATGCAAAAGGAGAAAATGGAGAAACAGGTTAGTGGCTTCCTATGCTAGTACATCTTCCTACTTATAGGCGACTACGCATATCGCATCGCTACAGTAGGATGCTCAGAAAAATACAATCCCCTTCGCTTTTAATGTACCATAGAAAACGTTCTCCGCGTCCGTTCCCTCCCACCCGACCGCCGCAAAAAATTTAGATGTGGATACGAACGAATTATTAACTGATATAAATTGTTAGTTATAATAAAAACCGCTACATAACAGATTGATTGGCGAAATCCTTCCAAATTGACGACGCATTTATTTTAACATAGTCAATTAAGTTGCATTCCGCCCTGTCTTATATACATGGTTTGTACCATATAATTTGTTTTGATACATTTAACAGCAGTTAAGATTTGTAACCATAGAATGTATTCAAAGCAAGAAGCATTTGGGGTATAGCTCATTTGTTTATTCATATGATATTTATTTTTTATATTATTAATATACACGGCACGACATGCCTTTTAACTGACAAAAATGAAATAATGAGTAAAAATAAAGAAAAAATATTTTTTTAAATTTGTGGCAAACCACTTTTAAGAAGGGAATATGGAAGTGCAGGTATTTGAAGGGCTTATGACCTGTTCATTCACCACTTTTCACACTCTGTAATATTCATAATCCTATGTTTAAACAGCTTGTTGACTTCACAAAAGTCAACAGATGGAAAAGTTGAGGATATGTGGATGTTCAAAGATGTAAATAATGGTGAACGTTACAGTGTTTAAAGTGGCTACTTAAACCAGCCATTGACAGGTCATAAGCCCTGTAAATGCCTACACTTCCATATTCCCTTCTCAGAAGTGTTTTCTCTATCGGTTGCCACAAATTTAAAATAATATTTTTTTACACTTATTTGTTTATAAATTTGTATAAACCACTTTCATTTTTTAATTACACTTCGACCGGTTTCGAGGTTACTACCTCATAGTCAGAAATTTAACTAACTTATAATTACACGCGTTGCTGCTATTATAAGTTAGTTAAATTCCTGACGATGAGGTAGTAACCTCGAAACCGGTCGAAGTGTAATTAAAAAAATAAAGTGGTTTATACAAATTTAAAACAAATAAGTGTAAAATGTCATACCACAAAGTGAAAAATGTTTTTGATAGCAACAATATAATATTTTTTTGTTTATTTTCACTCATTATTTATTTTTTGTAAGTTAAAAGGCAGTTTGTGCCGTGTATGTGTATCCTAGGTTCTTAGCCACTATCTGCAGTCTGCCTTTATAGATGGCCACACAAACTTTTGTGTCATCTGATTGAAAGTTTCGCGGGCTCCAGGATGCGACAGTCTATGAACTGTATCAAAGGCAGTTTCACGGTTTTTTTTTGTGATGAGGCTAGCACGTGTGTACACGAGTACGCACTCGTGCGCCACCTCGCCGAAGCGAGTCGGTCCCAGCCATGCCACGAGGCGTAACTTATAACTTTTAGTAAATATAGTAATCTATTGTAACTTAGATTAAATAAAGTAACGTTCTAATCAAAAAGTGTTTTCGATATAACCCCTGGTCGACGCATAGCGTAAGAGCCCAAATATATATTAATAAAATAATGAATAAATAAAATTTAAATTAATAAATGCGCCCTGTGCCCAAAATACTTATTTTTAAAAATAAATTCTACGGTTACAAATCTTAACTGCTGTTAAATGTATCGAAACAAATTATATATGTATAGTGAATATACAAACGTACTCATAAGTACAAACCATGTATTTAAGACAAGGTGGAATGCATAATAATTTACTATGTAAAAATAAATGTTTCGTCAATTTGGAACGATTTCGCTAATCTATCTATTAAGTAGCGGTTTTTATTATAACAAATTTAGATCTGAATAGCTCCCTAAAAATTCCTTAATTCAGCTTGTCTGCGAGCATTTGGACTTGCTCAAACCATTGTTCAAAAAAATATAAAGTTATGTAAAAAAAAAAAAAAAATTGCATGCCTATACATATTATAATATAGTTTCTTAATTAATAAGGGTAAAAAAACATTTTAAAGTGGAAACAAATACGAAAAAACGAAGGAAAGATATATTTGTGTACACATGTAAGTAGATTAAAAAGAAAGAATTTTAAAAAGAATATTTATTTTTATTTATCAGTGAGTGATCATTATTAAAAAAAGCATTTTTATTTGTATTGTTATTTATAAGATAAACGTAGGAGTAAAATTTGGTTTACTATGTATTTAGGAAAAGTATCTAAATTATGTATTTTTTTACCTTGGGCACAGGACACCCCCCCCAGTGAGGGTAGATTTTTTAAATAAAATACAAGAAAAAATAGTAAAAATAATACATGAAACTTGTCACTGGTTATTTTGGAATAACATTAGTTTTTTTTAGATTTCAGGACAACTCATTTTTTTTTGTTTTACATAACTAAACTTTCAACAATAATTGTCACATTCAGACACAAATAATTTAAAAATAAAACATTAACATTATGCTGTTTTAAAACAGGATTTATTTAATGCGAAAATGTTTTTCTCGTGTTTTTTATTACAACCTTAGTTTGTCATTTTATTAAATTTATAGCACAATTTAACTTTATTGCTCAACATGAAGATAATTTTAGAGGCGACTACCGTATTTTTCATCATTTCTTCCGCTCCACATATTGCATATAAGCGTGCATCGAAGGCAATGTATCAAATCCGAGGAACATAATAAGATAAGACTGCGGAAATTTAATGTGTAATGAATAATACGCCTCAGCTAGTGCCTCTAACATTATTGAAAAAAATATTTCCAAAAAATTACATCACGTATAAAAAGAGGTGTGCAATTTGTTTTATCAATAAAATACAAATAGTTTAGAAATTTCAGATATTATTGATTTCAATAAACCTTTTATCGTAAGCATCCATAAATGAAATAAAAATTTTGTAATCATGTCACGATAACGTTCACCAATTACTGTAATTGCATTTTCGCTAACAACAAATTAAACTGTTTTTTCACCCTCCTGTAATTTTTTTATTTTTGGAGATTGAAGTTTTGCCAGTTAGTCAGACGATATACCATATTACTCAAGAAAGAAAATGCCATTTTTTCCGCGCTAGTAACGTGTCTATTTAATTATACGTCGTTTTTGTACCTAAACTGCTAAATCTTGTTTTGAGAATTGAATTGGTCAAAACCCCAATTTAAGCAACAGACCATGTTAATCCATAACGATTTAATTGTCACAGAGGATTTACTCGTTTGAAATAGAACCTAAGATTTCTACAAACATGTAATTAGTTATATTGCTTGTGTCGGTTGTAATTTGGAACACAAAATAAATTAGTTATGGCTTTAAAATTAATTAGAAGTAGAACGTTTTAATTAATTTATTATATTTAAACGGCCTAAGCCAATTACAACAGTTACATGAAAAAACATAAATACAAAAAACGGAACAAAAAGAACATAAAACTATGTAGCAAAGACAAACAATGACAATACACTAATGGTATACAATATATTCATAAAAACGAAAAACATGAGACTTCAAGCTAAACCACGCCAATCCAACTTCATCCTACAGTTTTAGTCGAGAAAAAATCTACGAATAGCCGGAAGATCTATCCTAAAGAATTCCAAATCGTGTGATAAATTGACTAATCTACACATTCTGGACATTGGGGCATAAAAAAATAACAGTTGCTCTTAGAAGATTTAATAAATAGCAGATTTTGACTTCTGGTGACATGGTTGGGAACATGAAAAAAAAATGATTGCAACAGAGATAGGACATCACTTGCATTAAGTATTTTGAAAATGCATATAAGTTCCATCTTAGCTCTACGTCTCTCCAATGAAGACAGATTAAAATATTGCTCTAATTCAAAATAAGAATAATTACCCCTTTGTAATCCGAGCAACCATGTCACTTTTCTTAGAAAACGGTGTTGGACAGACTCGATATGGTCAATATAAATGGAGACCAAATAGAAGAAGCGTATTCAAGATGGGGTCGAACTAGTGAGCAATAAAGAGTTTTGATGCTATTAATATTTTTGAAGTCCGTCGTCATTCTATTGATAAAACCAAGAAGTTTGGGAGATTTGTTAATAATATTATCAATGTGTTCACGATAGGAGAGTTTACTATCTAAAGTAATGCCAAGATCCTTTATTGATGAAACCATTGAATTTTTATTTATATTTTCAATATTTAAAGCTCTAATTTTATGAAACATTATTAATTAAGTAGATTTTTTTATTTAAATAAACGTGTTTGTAAAAAGCACAGGTTTGAATAAATATGTATTGTATAAATTGTTCGTTGTCACAAAACGTAATATAAACATAAGATAAAGACGTCCCAAAAATTTCAACTATTGGTTCATTATCATTGCCATACCTCATCATTTTTTTTTGCTTGAAATGCTTGGTTGTGTCGTGAAAACGTTACGTGTAAAATCCGATCGGATAAACGTAAAGATACGTAGAGATACTTGTTTATGATTGAATTCCAAAAGTAAAAATAATTCATTTTAAAATATTGAATTTAAGCAGCTACTAAGATACTTGTTTATGGTTGAATTCCGAAACTGTGAATAATTAATTTTAAAATATAGAATTCTTTTTGCAAATGTCGAACTTTACTCAACTTACTAACAGTGGTGCATTTTGTGGAAGAATCCGTTTTTCAAAAATGTTTAAATGTCAGTTAAAATTAATAAAGCATTAGCAAGAATCTTAAGGAAACCATCAATTTTAGTATCAATTAAGAATAATTGTTACTTGTAAACGTTAAAATACGTATTTTTTTTATTAAAAAAATCAACATTCTCCATTTTTTTCAATATATTATGTCATCCACGAAAATCGGATATCTCACACTTGCGTGGTAAGCAAGCTGATAAAATATTAAAACGACTCATCATTAAAATGTCAACATACCTCGAAAGAAGATTTTAACAACTTTCAAACTTTTCCTACTTGTAGTTTTGTATTTTATATCCAGTTAGTTTACCGGTGTGGCGTCAAATTACTGAGAAAGTAACAAGCCCGGAATTACCGAATGAAAGAAATAATGGTAACGAGTATGGTAAAACTGATATCTTTCGTTATTCTATATTTTTTTATGTTTCTCTATTTATAATATATATATAAATGTGTATGTGTGAGTTGAAATAAAGATATGCATATATATATATTTATATATATATATATATGTATATACAGGGTGTTCTTTAAACCCTGTCACATCCAAAACCGAGATGATCAGTATGGGCAAGAAGGCATATAAGCATATTTAAAAAAATATTTAGAGCAAAGAAATTTTTTAAAAATAAAATACAAATGGTTGCTTACTTCTGCAGGGGAGAAGTAAGGGGAGCGCGACGCAGTATAATACTCCCCTTTCTACCCTTCTCGTTTCACCCCTGCAGAAGTAAGCAACCATTTGCTTTTTTTGATATTTTATTTTTTAAAATTTTATTCGTTCTAAAAAAATATTTCAATGTGCCAATATGTCTTCTTGCTCATACTGATCATCGTGGTTTCGGATGTGACAGGGTTTAAAGAACACCCCATGTAAATATATATTTATATATGTATTTATATGTGTTTATTTATATATGTGTTTATTTATATATGTATGTATATGTATATATATATGTAAATATCTCTCTGCATACCTATATACCTATGTGGGTACATTTCCTTCTTAGAACTTATTATTGTGCTTTTTATTCTTTCCGATGTTATTCTTATTTTAAACTTTATTTTTGTACTTTTATTACGCTGCTACACTTTAATGTATTACTTTTAAATGTACAAGGCCGTAGGGCGTATGAATAAATAAATATGGACCTCTTGAATCAGAGTCATCACTGTCAACAGTGACAGGGCTTCCAATGATATCTTCATCTTCATTCCATTTTCGCATCTAATGTTGCATAGGGCACAGGGTTCACCAATCGCAGCTTATTTTGATCAATTTTTATTACGTAAAGGAAAGATGATCAGTCTTACGCTTAACGTGCCAGTCCAGGGACTATGAAATATTATTGTGTTAACACACCGTTTTAAATCAATATTTCACATCAGCCATCTCAGGAATCAAACCCGAAATCTCTTACATGGCAGGCAAACGCGCTCAACACTTCATCACGAGGCCGAAGGTAAGAAGAACAAAAATATAGATATCAAGAATATGGGAGAAGATAATTCATTTAACTATTTAGGAGTAATATAAAATTGCATTATATGCCACGAGAAGTTTTAAAATTTCCAGTACCAGGGTGGCGCTATCAAAAGAACCAGCCACAAAGTTTGCGAAGTTCCTACTTTTATATGTTGAAAATTTCTATCGACAAAGTTTAAAATGAGTGCCTGTAATCCAACCATTCAGTGTCTTTTCTTTTTCTTTTTTTTTTTAGTGTTCGTTGTCTGTTTTGAATTTAATAATTATTCATGTCATTTCAGGCAAAATACGCTTTATAAATCTCACAAAAGAATAAAAATAATAACAAAAAATTTAATCTCTTGTGCTCTAGCTGTAGAGCATGTGGTGATCTAGCGCTTACCGATATTATTATTTTTTTTAAATCAGGGCTGGTATTACGAGCGCGTTTACAGCGCGCTATAATGCGTATTTAGTACGTAAAAACGCGCTATACCGCGCTATAATTTCGTTTGGAATACCAGCTCTGAAACATTACATTAAACGAGCTCAACCCGGCAATGCTCCGCTGTTCCCAGATTTGAGTAAAAAGTCATTTATAGATGAAATGAACACATTCGAAAGTTTGATATCTATGTTTCTGATTACATAGATTATGAGGATATGTGGTGACAAGGAATTTTGATAAATAGATATATGAACATTGTTTTTCTGTCACTGTCTTAAAGATGCCCCCCAGATGCTATGCAAAAAAGACAACTGTATTTCGAACCTTTTATGCCTAACTAATATGCACAAATTGACGTTTCATTGTCTTGTTTTCCGCACCTTAATACTATACTGGTTTTGTTTTTTTTAAACAGAGTATTAAAATAAAAAAAAATGTATTGGTAAAATTTTTGTTTTTCAAAAATAGTTAATATATTTGTATACCGTGCACTCAAAGACAGCGGATAAAACTGGGTATTTTTACGGGATTTTAGATGCTTCTAGTTCCCACAGAAAACAATTTATAATAAATAAAAACAAAGACACAGAGACACACCAACGGTTAATTCCTACAGTGTGTGAAAAATTCACTGTTCTAGTCCATAATCCAGGGAGAAAATACGGAAATACGTTTGTATGAAGAATAGTCAGACCACGTTTCCGCTAAAGATCAAACATTATTGAGTATAACGATAACTTTACTTTATAACGATAAACTAATAAACGTGAAAAATATGTTGTAACTTTTTATTGGTTCATAGGTACTTGTTTATGATTAAATTCTAAAACTTAAATAATTCATTCTTTTTGCAAATGTCAAACTATGCTTTTGTATCAACTGGTGTGCACTATATAGGAAAAAACTATTTTTGAAAATGTTATTTTACTAATATCAAAAATCCAGTAAAAATAATAAAAAATGGGTAGAAATTATAAGGAATTTAAGAAAAACATCTGAATGGGAGCCAAAAAATCTAATGTTGAAACATTAAAAAAAAATAACGTCCACTCAATTTTCAAGTATATGCATTCTCCTCGAATGCAGCCCTGGAGCATAATGAATAAAACATTTACTCTCCTAACTTTTTTCTTCAAAACAGATTAAATATTTAAAGAGTCATAAATACACCCATGGCAAAGCCCATCATTTGGATAAAAACCTAACGTAAATCGGTCCTGTAGTTATTAAGTCTATCGAGGACGAGGACACACATGTAAATATTGTATTTTATATATATATAGTGGATAAAGATAATTAATGCGAATGGAGGACAACATTCTAACCATCCACATCCATGCGCTCCGTAGCTAAAAGGCGTGTTAGAATGTTTATTGTACAGTATGTACAGTGCTATCTTGAGGGGATTTGCTACAAATAATTTTTAATTACATAATGTCATGATTGTTTATGTTATTGAGTTTCGTAAATTTATCTT
Organism: Micrasema longulum; assembly: GCF_059751315.1. NCBI lineage: Eukaryota > Metazoa > Arthropoda > Insecta > Trichoptera > Brachycentridae > Micrasema > Micrasema longulum. The sequence goes on from NW_028277677.1 coordinate 906,566, forward strand.
CAATCATATAAGATTCGTAAGAAGATATTATAACAAATTGTATTTTTATGAAATATGTGAATGAAAGTTATTTATTTATTTATTACTCCTATTTCTTACTATAGCATAGTGATTTTCTAGAAACTACTACTATTACCATCACGTCATTTCCTCGTAGGGGTAGGCAGTGAGAATGGACCGCCACACACGTCTATCCTCGCATACAATCCTAGCCTCTTCCACATTCATACATCTTGTCATACATGCCCTTTGGTTCTGTCTGCTTTTGACATGACCAGACTTAAGATTTTGGTTTATCTGATCATACCACGTCTTCCTTGGTCGTCCTCGTCTAACGTTGCCGTTCATTTTCGCCATATATACTTGTTTTACCATTCTTTCGTCATCCATTTGTTCTACGTGACCAAACCATCTCAGAGACCCTTTCTTAATTTCATCAATTATACTTGTCTCAGATTTACACTCTCGCCTGATTTCATCATTCGTAACCCTGTCATATATTGATTTCCCACACATTCGTCACAAGAGATCGCATTTCAACCGCGTTCACTCGGCTTTCATCCTTCCTCTGCCAGTTCTATGTTTCACTTCCATACATAAGTGTTGGGACTAAAACTCCGTTGTGCACTGCCAGTTTAGCTTCGATTGATATATTTTTATTAGAAATTACTGCGCTTAGTGCTCCGTTTATTTTGTTGCCCGCATTCACTCTTCTGTCAACACCTTTTTCTTCTCTTCCATCTCTTGAAAACATGCTTCCCAGATACACAAATTCTTCTACTTGCTCGACACATTCGTTGCTTACATTTATTATGCAGTCAGTAACCTCACTATCCCTTTCAAATACCATCACTTTTGACTTACTTCCGTTCATCGCCAATTTGCTCTCCAGGCATACATCATACATTCTAGAGACTATTTGCTGCAAATCAGCCTTGCTGCTTGCTAACAGAACTGCATCATAAGCATACAACAAGCAGCTTACTGAAAAATTATCCATTTTCTAGAAACCATATCTCAATTATTATTAATGAGCATTGGTTTGTATGTTCCTGATAATTACCTAAGACAGCGTAAGCATATATTTTTTCATATTCCGATGTACAGGCCCAATCTGTCGATGCCTGTTGGAAGGGCTACCGCTATGCTTAACAACATCGCTCTGGATGTTGATCTGTTCCATGTATCCGAAGGGGTTTTCCTGAGCAGGATTCTCCTACTACTTTGACAAGAGTCTCTTTATCTATTTTTTGTCTTATATAATATTATGTACGTCCAAAATTTTTGTTTATAATAAATGTTTTATTTTAAATAAATAAATTGATTTGAATCACTTCAATTATGTTTTTATATTTATATTATTTTTCTATTGATTTTAATGATACTATTATTTTTTTTTTTAAATATTTTTCAATGCAACTATAATTTTGTTAATTTGAATATGTATGAATCTAAATTTGTAAATTAAAAAAAATAATATTTATATTTGTTTATCTTTTTTTACATTGTTTTCTTTGGAACTTAATTATTTTTTACCTACACCATGTTATTCTGGATTGTTATTCTAATGCATCACATGTCATTATAGTTTAAGCCAATTACTTTTACTACGTATATTTTTTTGGTAATTATTATGTCTTGACATGGGCACAGCCCAAAAAACCTTGATAAGTTCATAAATATTTAAACGGGCGTAAATTTGAATGAATAAATAAATCAAAATGCGTTCTGCATTTTGAGTAACTGATGTTGATTTTTCTCCTATTAAGATTTCAGTAAATTAAATGTGACAATTTAAAAAGAAAAACAACTAGAGAAAGAATAGTGTTTTGCTAAAGAACCTGTCACTTAATTTTTGAGAAAAATATAAACGAGTTCTTCCAAACAAAAAAGAATCTAGTTTCCTTTCTGGAAATACTGCACGAGTTGCATCTGTGACAAATGTCTTTTCCAGATATGACTTTCTCATTTACAAAACATAAATATAATGTCTTCCACTCAAAACACCATTATTGAAACTGGATTATGTTCAACTTATGAAATGAAATAAGAAATTGTGTACTGAGAAAACAAATTTATTTATTTATTAAGTTATTTCATAACATCTTAATGACTCGTATAAACTTTAAATAAAATTACAATTTTTATCAATATTTCTCAAGAATTTATTTTTAATTTAAATATTTAAATGCTTTCTATTTCTTCAGGTAACTCATTGTACAGCTTCAATCCCTTGTATATTGAGTTTTGAGGTACTGTTTTTCTCCTCTTTAGTAATTCTATCATTTATTTATCCTTAGTTTCATATGTATGACATTAGTAAAATTTAATATTTTTTTAAATTTTATTTATCCCCTTAATTGAAAGTTTTAATTTTTTCTTTACAGAGAGCAAGTTAATTTTTTTACGCATTTTTATACTTATTTTTATTCTTAGAAAGGGGGGGGGGGGTCAGTGCTATGCTTTAAGCTTCTGACGTCGCTGCGACCTGTGAAGATTTATTTTGACGAGTCTCCGTGAATAGTTTTTGCCATCCAAGCCCAGGTGTCTGAAAAGCCTGGCTAATGTTTGGGAGGTGAGAGTTCTCATTTCGCTCAATCTGATGGCTTTGAAAATCGTAACCGTGTTTTACTAGAGCTGGTCTCGATATTCGTTTCAGTCAGTTGCCCTGCATTATTTTCACATAAGAATACATATTTCTTTTAAGTGTAATTCTCATACCCTTGTTTTTAAAAACTTGAATATTTTTAATTTTTCTTTCATTGCATTAAAAAAATGATCTGGCATTGTTTGATCACTACACAGTTGGTGACATTCACCATTTTGCATAATGTTGCCGACGTGCTCGCGCCTCTGCACCTGAAGGGTCGAGCGGCCACTTGGCTGACAAAAAACCGCCAGTCCAACTTCTGCTCCAATTTTCGGTCCCAGGTCGTAAATCCAGGATCTGAACGGCGCGTTGCCAGCGATAGCGGGACCTGTGAATCGTGGTGAGACGAATACGAAGACAGTACGCCTGGCTATGACTTTTCTTTTTGGTGTTTTAGCCATACAAGATGGGGACTTCCGTTTTCAGGGAAAGGTCGGAGACAGGTGCTGTCGCGGAGACGCAGCCGTTCCTTTTGAAGGAAGATCGCCCATATTCTGTTTTAACTCGGACGCAATATGTAAAGTTAAAAAAATAAAAGAAAAAACACGTTGCCTGGAGTTTAAATTGAATCAACAAATGCCAGACCCCAGGCAACTAAAGGAATGGAAAATAATTGTATTTATTCAAAGAACGGCCTGGAGGACTGGTTTAAATAAGGTTTTTACAGAATTTAATGTGTAAATTTAGTGAAATAAATGTCTGTAAAAAAAGGTGGATTAAAATTTACAAATTAATAATTTTTCCAAGTAGAGCTCGACCGTATAGTGTAAATTGCTGGTAGGTACCTAGTACAGCGCTTTTGGTACGATCAATCGAGTAAAGATACTTGGTATCAAATAAATGCGTAATCTGAAATGAATGGGAAATTAAAATGTAAAAATGTGTGCATTTTTTAGACATCAGAATCAAACAAGAGCATAGTGTGTATGCTGAAATATTTTTTTGTGAGACAAGTACAAACCCACCTTTTAAAATATAGTGTCATTAATTGTCAAAAAACGCATTGGAAATATTGTTCTACCTTATTAACAGTTGGTCATTAAGTTACGGGAATTAACCAGTAAATAATACTGACTACAATATTTGTTGGATAATTAAATAAAATCTCCATAAAGTTATGTGCATATGGAACTCACTAGTAATAAAATTATTCACTGTTATCTCCAAGTATAGAATTTGATTCTTAAGTCTAATTAATCTTTCAATATCTTCATTTTATACACTTATCTTCAACAGTTAAATAAATCCTTCAACTTATCTCGTCTGAGTACGCTTAATCCTTTGTTATAAGGAATTCTTACAAACAGATTTTGATTTCATTTTCATTCAGCCCTGCTTTAAATCCATTACAATACCTTAGATGACAAAGGATAAAAATTAATTACGCAAGATGAATTCCGGGTATATCAAATCACTGTAATGATTTTAATTTATTAATTACCTATTAATTCAAAGAATTTTGAAGCGAGATTTAAATGTAAAGGTTTTTATATCCAATTGTAAAAACAGCGTTATGCTAATTAATTTTGTTACCTTTCAACAAAGTACACTTGAAATAAAACAAACTCGTGAAACTATCTCTACATACTGCACACCGCATCTGATAATACAATAAGGAACTCCAGCCCTACTGGAAATTGGATACAAAAATGTTTTCTTACGAGCGGTAAAAATTAGAGAATAAAAGTTTAATAATGAAATTTTCATGGCGGTTTTCGAGAAAGGCGTTTTTTTTTAGTCGATACCGACCCGATAATGCTCCTTCATTATTTTACAACAAAAACGTTGGTTATGTATTCTCCTTATTTGTTTAATTTATTTTCTCCTTCATTCCCTCGATTGAACGCGTACAAAAGAAGGTGTCAAAAATGCTCACTTTCGTCTACTTGACATTCCATTTTGACGACTTGTAATCAAATCAAATAATGTAGTTATTGATTTGGTGTTTATTTTGTAGAATTCCATATATAAACTTATAATATAAGAAATCAAACATTGATTTGAGTCTACTGAGCACTTTATTTTATTTTTACAAATATAAAAACACAAATTTCGTGACAACTAAATATGCGCGAAGGTTTTCACAGTCACTGTTATCAATATGTTTATTTTTTAGGTGATACCGTGTGTTGGATTTGTTCAGACTATTTGAAGTTGTTTCGCTCAGTTAACCCTGAAGATGGCTCCTGCAATGGTAGCCGAAACGTCGGAACAAATCCCACAAACATGGTATCACCCAAAAAATAAACATATTCGAGACAATTGTTTCGCCTTGTTGGGGCATTTTCAAACGAATGTGAAGATAAGATAAATTGAATGTCCTTATCTTTATATATATAAATATATAATTCCTCTGTACGTGTGATGTCGCCGTACTCCTCCTAAACGGTTTGACCGATTTACGTGCGGTTTTCAGAGAAACATAGATTTTTTTTTAATTTAATTTTTTTTTATTTGAAAATTTATTTATAAACCCTTACGGATTATTACATTCATTTTACATAAAATAATATATACATTTTTCATTTATACTCTGTTGTTCAAAATAATATTTTTTACATCTTTTGAAAAGTTTGTCTGAGTCTTTTGTTTAGTTTTGTCTGGTAGTTTATTGTATAATTTCAGTCCCTGGTTCATTAGTCTTGATTGTCCTTGTCTTGTTTTAGAAAATTGGATATGGTATTTGTTTGATATTCTCGTATTATGTCCATGTTGACTACAATTTTTTACAAGTTTAAGTTCTTCGTCTACAATTACATTAGTGGCTAATTTATGGATAAATTTAAATGATTCTAGTTGAAACAGTTCAGTTTTATTTAATTGCTTAATTTGTTTAAAAAGTTATCTAGTTGCAGTTAAATAGGGAAGGTCATATACTAAGTTTAATATTTTATTTTGTTATCTTTGTTGTCTGTTTATGTCATTTTGATATCCTGCTCCCCATAGTAGTTGCGTATAACATATTTTAGTTTTTACATGAGCTTCATTAGAATTTTTTCCGTTTTTGGAATAAAATTTTTGATTTTTAAAAAAAGACTCGATAATGTCGCCATGCGTTTTACGCTATGCGTGTTCGTAGATATAAAATGTTCAAACGAATGGGTAAAAAAAAAAGTTAGGAGCATAAATTTTTAATTTCTCGATCTACCAGGGTTGCATTCGAGGAGAATGCATTTGCAAAAAAATGGAAAGAAGTTGTTTTTTGTGTATAAAAAAGTTTGTTTTTGAATATTTACAAACAGCATTTGTTTTTTGTGGATCTCAATCAGATTCTTTTCTTAAATTCCTTATAATTTCTACCCATTTGTTTCTTTTTATTGAATTTTTGGTAAAACTAAAATAATATTCAATTCAATACATTAAAAAAAATCGTATTCCTACATAAGTACACCCCTTGTTGGTGAGACGATCGGAGTTTGACGTTTGCAAAAAAATGCCAAATTTGAAAAAAACATTTATTTTATGTATAAACGGAAAAACATACGATAATAGTATTAACTCAATATATCCTCATATCAAAAATCAATTACTAAACAAGTTTTCTTGCAAATAATTTTTAGGTCCAATTTTCTTAAAAATTTCAAACGTTTTAAAACAATGCGAAATAAACGTAGCCTTCAAAACAAATAATAATAACGGAGCCATTTTAAAAAACTCAAAAGATAAGCTTTAAAGTTCTAAAAAAACAATGGAATTTACAAACAATGGAATGAATTTTGGAATGTTACAACTGCAATGCAGTTTACGGGGGGCAAACTGGGCGCTCTTTCTTAACCAGATATTCCAAACACATAAGATCCTTTAAAAATAAAAAAAAACAAGATTCTCAATTTGCCAATCACTCAATTGAAAATAATCATAAAATTCATATCTCAAATAAATCAATTCCATTACATGTTGAAAGCAAAGAGCGTAAATTTAATATACTCGAACAATTGAAAATTAATAAATATCCAAACAACCCTAATTCTAAAATATTAAATGAACAAACCAATCTCATATCTACACCACTATTAAAAATATTTAATAATACTGTTATTTTACACTTTATCTCTTTATGTACACGCTTGCATGATGCGTTATTAATAGACGAATCATTTTACAATTGCATTTAATTTTTAGAAATTCTTACAATATAAATATTGTATAAAAATACATTTATGTTTATATAAATTTCTTCATAATATTTCAATCGTGTATTGAAATTATGTAGAACACCAACCTATAAAAATATTGTTAATATATTTTCCACAATATTATCTACAGATATAAAACTATAAAGCTTTATCAATTATCTTACAATACATACATGTGTCAATAAATACTTACTTTGTCATAAATTTATCCAAAATTCAAATATAAATACCCAAATTCCCCATTACCTTAACTATTGGTTTTCTCCACAATTATGAATGATGTATATGTTGTAGTTCATAAGATTATTTTTATTTGTTACTTAATTATATAACTATATAAGGACATTCGATCCATCTAATCTTCACATTCTTTTGAAAATGCCCTAACAAGGCGAAACAATTGTCACGAAATTTTGGTTTTTATATTTGTAAAAATAAAATAAATTTTTCAGTAGACTCGAATCAGTGTTTGATTTCTTATATTATAAATAAAAAATTATGTTTAATATTGATGTATTTATTTATTCATACAAAATTGCATAATACAAAAAAAATAGTAGTAAAAATTAATAACGTATCCCTAAACCTATGAAGCCAAGAGCCTGTAATGTAAAAGAAAACACAATATCTTGTAGAACAAAAAGTTTTCTTTTGAATGACATATTGTTTAACATTTGGTGCTCATTTTTTAATTTGAAAAGATAACGGACATAACTTATATTCACAAATGATATTATAATTTATACATGATAGACATGTTTTTCAAATAAATTATGCACTTGCGTTCCATTTTTAACTAGTGCACTTAACGGAATTTCGATAAGTCTTCTCTGGACCGTAAAATTGATTTGCAAATTAGATTCCATCGGAAAGTCTTTTTCAATTAGTCTTTTATCAAACATAATAGGTTATTTTGCAAAAAATCTTTTTACATACATTGTACATCCTGCTAGTTAAAATATTTTATTAGAACTGCTTGAATTGTTATTGCAATTGCTATATATTTTTTCAACGTGTACAGAATTGAATTATTTATGTTTTAAAATATTGTTAAAACTTCTTAGCTTCATTGCTCTAAAATATATTATTTTTTGTCGTTCAAATGTCTTTATTATTTTATAAGCACCGAAACAGGCCAATTGACCAAATTCATTACAGTTATGAAGAAAGTTAAAGCATGTACATTATTAAAAAAAAACAAAAATACAAATTATTACATAAGCGAATATTTCAATTAACATCTGGACAACACGCTTTATAGTATAAAAATCTATGCAACATCTCGCAGCAGTCTCTTGCAATGGTCTCTCTCCTTAGGGAAAATCCAAACTTGTACACTTCTCCTTAAAATGGCCGGTATCATTGTATTGTAAAGTATTCTTTGTTTACGCATAAGAACTTTTTTTAATTTATCATCGACTTTACCCTTGTGAATCTGTTTTTTCTTCACCGGTTTACTTAACAAATAACAATGTAAGAAATTTTATTAAAAAGTACAAAAGATACAACAAATAAATTGGAAAAAATCAGGGGTGTACAAACATACTCTCCATGATAGCAGAGCCTTTTATATTGTAAAGTAAACTAGTCGGTCGTGACAATAAAAAGTTGTTCGTAAAACAAAGTGATTTTATTTATATATCTCCAAAATATAGCAATGATCCACAAAGTAAGTGCTACAAATATCCAAAGTAAAATTTTATTTAATTACGTTAATTAGTGACATATGTTTATTTGAGAAATAAAAGCGCAAAAAGACGGAAAATAATAGATTTAAACAAAAACAGCCCGTTTACCAACGTTTGTTTTCTTAACGACTTCCTGTAGTTTTTATTGCAAGTTTTCGAATAACTTAAGTGGTTTTTGAGGAATTTGTGGAAAGTGAATTTAAAGTTACTTCTATAAAATGGCGAAGGAAGTAATACGGACAACATCTACTTACGATTACCAGAGTAATTTGTATCCATGAATGTCCATCGTCCATAGTTTACTACCCTGTGAAATAAATTAAATTTTACCAACGTTTTCTGGATGAACTTAGACTCTTAATATAGACAAACATTTAAGTTGTAGTGTTACAAAACCTGTTTAAGATGCTTTTTTTGTTCTTTTGAGAAATTCGAATTTTTAGAAAAAAAAATATTCATTGCGGGTTTTGTAACTCTGTTATTCAATTGTTTTACAATTATCCAAACCCAATAAACGCTGATAGGAAAAAATATGTTAAAATTAAAATGCATTAATTAAAAAAAAAAATGTTTTTTTTTATTTCGTGGCTGTTTTTGAATGAAATTAAATCAATGAAAACAATATTTAATATACAATTAAAATCAACCACTCTATACGATATACTTATGCCTTGTGGATTTTTACAATATTTTTTAATGGGCCAAGCGAGTTTTGCGACTCACCTTATTTATCAACAATATTTTGAATTTGTCCAAATTTTTGTAGACAAAGGTTGGATTCAACTCTCTAGGGAGCTGTTAATATTAACATATTACAACAGAGATAATGAACATTTTAGAAAGGGTAATTAACCAGCCAATGACAGATCATAAAAACAGTAGATGCCTAGACTTCTACATTACCTCTAAAATGTTCTTCATCTCTGTTGTAATATGTCAACTTATTTCTTTGAAATTTCCGCAAAATAGAATGGAATTTATGACTTACCGTAGTCTTACCTTGTATATTTTTAGAAACACTAATAAAAGGTTATGTTAAGAACAAAATTGTCTTTTTTTATTCTGAATGGATGGGTGCGCGAGAATTGATTTGAGGTTAAATGAGAAAGATGGATTACGATTGAAGTTATTTATTGAGTAGATACACTCGAATTGCATCCTTACAATTTGTATGGAAGGAATTTACAATGGCGAACACTGGCGAGGATCTTGTGACGCGAAATGCCAAGATAAAATGTGCGTATTCTTTCGCTGCACGACGTTTATTTACTTGTCCGAGTTGACGTTGCGTCGGGTTACGCGTTGCGAGCCAGAACGGTGTTTGGTCCTACCAACTTTACGGCTTGATGGTGATGACCTTCACAATACTTGCAAATCTTATAAGACTGAAAATATCCCGACCCTACTTACATTACTTCTTTTTTCAAATTGTTGTTGTTCAACTGTCCTGTGGGCAAGTCACATTGTAATTTTTTTTTTTATGATAACCTCTAATTATATCCTGCATCTGCATACTTCTGACAAAGTAAAACTTGTGTTGCATAAATAGCCTAAAACATACATCTCAACATCATCTACACGATACTGGTATCCGCGGAATAGCAAAAATAAAGTACTTCATAAAAGAAATAATCAAAAAAACTTAAAAGTTAATACACAATTTCTATACACTCCACACTATTCCAATTCCTGCTGATATTAGAGAACAATGACTGAAGAGTATTGAATTGACCAAACAAATTAACTTTTCTGTTTATTTTTTTAATTTTCCGTACAGGGTTTTGTAACTCTATGACTTGTTTTTCTAAAAATGGAAAACCATTTTGAAAGGCTTTGCGAGGCCGCTAGATAATTTTCTGAGCGCTTTACATCCCAAAAACAAATACACCCTTTTCACCGTCTCTACAATAATCGAATCTGGGTATAAATAAAAAACGATTGATTATGCTATTTATATAACAACAAGTTACGTATGATTATTTGTGTAATAAACTAAATATTATTTTTTCAAATCTGTGTAAATCGCCATAGTAATATAACATAATTTGTTATTACTTTGTGAGTACAGTTTAATTTTGTATGACTGTGTCGATTTCAATATGTAAGTAAATAAAATAAAACACTAATTATTTGGTGTGTCGGCGGATGGAAAATACAGTTGTGTATGGAATAAAACCAGGGTTCTGGAGAGAAGTCTTCGACTTAAACGCTTATTTCATGTAATAAATTATTTTCGTGGTTGTCAACCATAATTTAAAATAAATATTTGTTTGAAATGTGGTTCGAGTGAAATGTAGATATTGTCTATGAATTGAAACATAAATCATACGATCACCTTACTTTCACGTTTTTCCACCAGATTTTCAAAATACAATGTATCTGGTGTACTGTTTGGCGCTATTAGGTTATAATAATTCTACCATATCTTTTATTTCTTCGTTTACTAAATTTTTATTTTTTTTTGACTGAAAAGCAATTAATACTTCCATTTTCAGCACTTTATAATGATATTATCATTAAGTAAGTATTAAACTAGATATGCTTATAATATATAAATAAAAAAAAGTTCTTATATCAAAAATAATTCAAACAATTTACTTGAATTTGTATATTTTTAACGCTCGGATAACAATTTTAATAGAAAATAAGAAAAAAGTTTTCTGAACCCAATGATAAATAAACTCACTATATTATTTTGTTTACAAATATTCGGCACCATATCCAAATAATAAATTTAAATAAAAATGCTTAAAAAGTTACATTTTCTTCAATTGACACAAAATATTATTAAAAATAAATACTGACGATAAGGTTTCAAATTCTGATTTAGAATATCACGACAGGAAACTTAGCTTCGTTTTTTACGAAAACTGCTACCACCACCATCGTATTCTAAATTGTCCCTGCAGTAGGCAATAAAACTCTCCATAGTAGGGTTATGCTGCACTCTGGCGGTGCACTGTGTAAATGCATTACATTTATCACAAAAAGTATATTTATGAGTTAAATAACTCCATAAAACTATCAGATGTCAAAATTTGATTTTTTACATTCAAATTAAGGAATGCGGAAAACTGGGCAGTGCCGGTAAACTATGCTCCACCCTAGTTGTGTTTTATATTTTAATAAGCTATTAGTGAGTTAAAAATATTTAGCATGATTTCAAAGTTTGCCGTACTGAAGTTTACCACTAAAATTGGTTTTTTTGATTTTTTTTGGCGCAAAAATAGAGATTTTATCACAAAATTTCCTAAATTTTTAGGGCCAGTTACATAAAAAAGTCAAAATTTCATAACTGCCCCTTTTTTTAAAGCTAGTCTCATGTCGATAGAAAATACAAATAACTTGGTGGTAATTTAAAACTAAGAATAAGACCAGGAGTCTGCCAGACTACCTAGCATGGGACGACAATTCGAGTTATTAGGGGGCTATGTTTTTCATACTTTTTGATGTTGGCTTACTTTTTTAAGCTTTCGCTAAGTTTCGTCTAAAAGAATTGAAGTAAACAAGCAAATAAAATATTTATGAGCAGGATGCAAAAACTTTACTGAAACAAGTATGATGAAATGAATTCAACTCGTTGCCACAGTTTTAATATTTTTTCAACTTTGCGATCAAAAGAAAAAAAAATCGGTAAGTAAAATTGGGATGAAATTTTTTATTTATATGCAAAATAATTTAAAAAAAAAGTTTATTTAAAAACGTTTTTTCAAATTCGGGTAGAATGTAGCGGATTTTAACTCTTACAAGGCTATGCTACAAAATTTCTATACACGCTGCGACGAACATGAGCCCAGTTAAAATCGAAATTTACATATAACACTCTGAAAATGTTTATCTCTTTTGCAATTTTTATGAATATATTTTAATCAATGCTTTTCATGGGCATTACAATTTAAATTCATTATGATAATTACTACACCACGTGACAAATATAAATTTAACCAAAATTGATTAAAAATGATAAAATTGTTCTTAAATAATCATAGAAAATTTTTAAAAATGAAACTTGGCACTTTTCCATTTTACTTTGTATCTACTTAACCTAAAAACCTAATAAAACTTCAAACTTTGTAGTTTCTAGAATGCAGTGAAGTGATTTAAAGTGTATTTTTTCTTGCTACTAAAACAGCTAAACGTATACAAGTGTTTTGCCTCTGGCTAAGAATGGCTATTGAGTTTTAATAAGATTTTTGTAGCTGAAGGAAATTTATATGCATTAAGTAAAAATATTACTCAGTACGAAAAACCGGTCTTTACAAATGCAATTATTATTGTTATTTTAACTAACTAACTAACTAACCATCACGCCATTTCCCCGGAGGGGTAGGCAGATAGGATAGAACGCCACACCACTCTGTCCTGGCACACTTCCTTCACATTCATACATCTTCTCATGCACGCACGTCGATTATTCCGACTTTTCACATGACCACTTTCAAGAATTTGTTGTACTTGATCATGCCATGTCTTTCTCGGCCTTCCTCGACTTCTACAACCAGACACATTCGCATCATAAATCTTTTTAGCCGTTCTTTCATCATTCATTCGCTCCACATGACCGAACCATCGCAAAAGACCTTTCTTAATTTTGTCGATAATGCTTAACTCAGCCTTGCATTCTGCTCTAATTTCGACATTAGGGCACCTATCATACATTGTTTTTCCGCACATTCGCCTGAGGGATCGCATTTCAACAGCATTCAGTCTACTTTCGTCCCTTTTTTTCCAACTCCATGCTTCGCTTCCATTCATTAGGGTTGGTACCAGAACTCCATTATGAACTGCTAATTTAGCCTCTTGCGATAGACACTTATTTGCTACGACAGACTTTAAGGCACCATTAACTCTGTTACCGGCACTAACCCTCCTTTCAATATCCTTGTCCATATTTCCATCTCTAGTAAACATACTACCCAGATATACAAATTCTTCGACCTGTTTCAAACTATCTCCATTTACTACAATCTTACATTCAGTCATAGTTACATTTCTTTCAAAGACCATGACGTTCGACTTTTGCACATTCATTAGCAAATCACTCTCCTTGCACACTTCGTAAACCTTTGTAACCAAGGATTGCAGTTCCTCTTCGCTGTCAGCTAGGAGGACTGCGTCATCGGCGTACAGAAGGCAACTGACAGTTAGATTACTCATTTTCGCTCCCACATCCATACTTTTCAATTCTTTCATACATTTATCCATGTATATGTTGAATAACCACGGTGACATTACACATCCCTGTTTGACTCCTTTAGGGATGTCAAACCAGGAAGTTAATGACCCATTTACCCTTACACACGCTACACTATCTTTGTACAAAGAAGCAATAGCGCGGACAAGGTTGTCGCTCACTCCATACTCCGATAGAACCATCCATAATTTTTTCCTATCAACTCGATCAAATGCTTTTTGCAAATCAACAAAAGCGCAAAAAAGCTTCTGGTTTTTCGCCAAAAACTTTTCTGTCATATTGCGTAATGCAAATATTTGATCCATACATCCTCTACCATTCATAAATCCACTCTGTACATCCCATACTTTCTCCTTGGTCACGTTTCTTACTCTTTCGATTTTATTTTATTTTCTTGTTATTTTATTTTCTTTATATTTTTTTTATATTGATATTAATTTTATTTATTTATTTAACATATTGTTATTTAATGTATATTACAAAATGATCTAATATACCTAGTTATGATATAAATAATATTTTTTATTATGTATTCTCTCTTCAATCCGTGCCTCATGTCTGAGGATGGTGATTACGCCTGACTCCAGGCATGGCTCGTCTGTGGACAGTCTCCCTCCATCTAGAACGCTCTTCTATAGGCATTTGTCAGTGATGATTCTGATAAATCATTGTATGTGCTGCTCTATTTTGTCGGTTGACGTCCACGAGACCTTGTCCCTTCGACGCTTCTCAGGAGAATAGTTTTAGTATTACGTATTAAGGTTGATTTAAAAACTACAAAAAATTCGTAATAGCATTCATAGATATTAAGAAAATATTCATTTATTAAGTCCGATTTGCTAAGCCCGTTACATCACAGAAACAAGCGGGTTAAAACTGATTTATTACATTAGCAGGATTATGATAAACATTCGTTTTAACTTATACCCACTGGAGATGGGTCCGATTAGGCCCTGTCATACTGAAAATTATTGAACATTCGAAAAGTTGATTTTGTGCATCATTTTCTTGAGCATAATCATGAAAAACCACACAGAAACTTTAATTAAACGTCTTTCTACTGATTCAGAATATAATTTGATGAATAGATAATATTGAAAAACCTAAAATGAATGCTTAAAAAGCGACTTTTAAAACTGTGCATAACCTGACCCACCACCGTCAAAACTACATTTTTTTAACCAGCTGGCTTTAAGAGTTAAAGGTTTCTACACTGCAATACTTCATTATTCCTAGACTGATCTTAAACGTAAGATAAATCACGTTTTATTTAACTATTTTTTTTATTTATTTATCCATATAAAGATTCATCTTACAAAAAAAACGTATTTGTAACTCTTTGAGGCCAAGAGCCCTGTGTTGAGTTGGGCTCGTTACCGTTACGTAACATATTATTAAAATACATTCCATTGTTTTACAAATGCCGTACCTTATGCATCTTGGTGCTTTTACTTGGTGCGAAAAGGAGAGTGAGTGATACATTTAAAACGCTGGACATTAGACCTGACAACCTACAGACGGTGGATGAATGTGCTAACGACTTAACCATGAGGTAGAAAACGCTAACTACAATAGTCTACGAAGAAGGTGGTGAAGTGGCTAAGACATTTGACTAATGTGCGAAAGGCTCCGGGTTTACTTACTGATGAGAACACAAAAATTAAATGTGAGTTTTCTGTTGCCTGGGGCTTAATGTTAACAATTATTTATTGACTTTTTTTGCTAACATCTGAGTATATTTGTTATTACATAATAAAATAAATCATATATAATTTTACTCACTAAAACCAAAAAATCCCACATAAGTATGGCCTGTGCATGGGTATACAAAATCTAGAAATTCACCCCTACAAATGGGCCGGCCGTCTGACCTGTTGAGGTGTAAAAAAATTACTAATATAAAAAATAAATATATGCTTACTCTTAATGCATACATGCTTAATTGAAGTCTTTCTCTGTGTCCGGGCAAAAAAATAATCCAGTTCTGTGTGAGAAATAGAACTAGAATACTGGACGACCACTTTCGAATCGGTAACTGCTCTCAGGAAAAAAACATGAAAAAAGAAACCGAGTAGAGATATGTCCGCCTCGTAGTGTTGTGGTTGGCTTGTTCGCTCACTATGCTTGAGGTCGCGGATTCGATTCCTGGGAAGGTGGACATGAAGTTCATAATTTATTCTAGATTAGTTATACTCACGCTCGGGCGATACCTATCTGGGATTATTTTGTTTTAATAAATAAAGTGATGTATGGTGTAATAATAAATAACTGTTTCAAATGTAAACAAAAAAATGTTTATAAAATAAAATAAATATTGATTTTAAAGGTGGATCAAATCTATTGTTCTAGGACTGGCATCTGAGGCGTAAGTTTAATCACCTTACATTAATGTAGCAGAAGATCGATATAAGCTGGATTTAGTGTACCAATGTAGTGCCGTATGCAGCATCGGGTACGGACAGAGGTATGAAAACTCTAAATGTTAATTCTGCTTTAAGCTATTACAAGATTATTAAAACAAACAGCCGTTATAAATTTGGATTCATTTATTGCATTCCGAATTTAATTCACGGTAAGACATTGAATTGATATGTTGTACAAAATAATATGCTCTTTACTAAATACGATCATAAATAAAAATGACGTTGTTTTAATACAATCAAGAGAATGCATTGCTTAAGAAACAAGCTAATCACATGTTAGTGTATTTTTTAAATAAAAAGGTCACGATATAAAAGGGAAAAAAGCCCATAAATATATTGCTGTTTTTTCTTTGAGTATGTAAGAAATTTTTCAAATTATTATTTCTTACAAAAACTCACATCTTAGACCAAATTGCTTCCCCAATCCCAAGAACAGCCTGTTTGCAACGTTTGAATATAATATAACATGAAAAATATTTTTTTACGCAGGAGTATTTTGCGCAAGTTTTTCTTTATTGGATAAACTTTTTTGAAAGCTTTCCAAATATTGGCCGATATTATTTTTATTTATTTGTTCAATTGATTCAATTCGCGTAGTAGCTATAACAGTTCAATAAATGAAAATATATTGAAAGTTATTTATAAACTTTACTCGGCTTTGAATTTTTAGTTTTGGTATAAACATTTGTTTGTACTTTTATAACATATATGTTTCAAACAGAATTAAATTAATATTTTTAATAAATAGATACATTTTTTTACCTCGCAAATTCCATAATCTTAGTGATAGCTTTAATCGATTCTATAATCTCTTTAAATCTGGTATGTCAATCATTTAAATATTTTTATATATTTATTAATGAATTAATTTATTCATTCAAATTTACGCTCGTTTAAATGTTAATAAACTTATTTGATTTAAATTATTATCGATTGATAATTCTTGATGGAATTTTATTGTAATGATGTAATAACTTATATATACAAAGCGCTAATTAGTCAAACAAATAACCGGAAGCGTATAACCAAGTATTTTTTAAATAAATAATTTAAATCTTAATATAAGTCATCACATCATTAATGAACTTATTAAGGCTTTTTAGGCTGTGCCTGTGTTAAGCCATAGTTATTAACAGTAAAATAATTAAATTTAATTATTATGAATTAAATTAAATTAAATTATTTTTCACCTCTCACATGCCCAAAATACTCAAGTTTTCTTTTCTTAATGGTCTTTAGTGCCGCTTTATCTTTTTCCATCCATCGGAGAACATCATTGTTTTGGATTCTATCTACCCAGGAGATTTTTAATATCTTCCAGTAGCACCACATTTCAAAGGTTTTGATTATTTTTGAAGTGTTTTGTGTCAGTGTTCACGTTTCGACGCCGTAAAAAAGTACTGAGAAAACGTAACATCAAACAATGCGCATTCGCAGGTCTAAATTAAAGTCTGTACTGCAAAGAAGGTCACGCATCCTGAAAAAGCAGTTTTGCATCATATCTATTCTGACTTTGATCTCTTGCGAGTGATCTCATTTGATATTGAGCCAGCACCCTAAATATTTATATTGATGAACTTGCTCAATAACCTGCGCTCCAAGTTTAAAAGTCATTGGAAAAGTTTGTGGCTTTTTCCAAATTACCATACATTTAGTCTTGGAAATATTCATCTCTAGTCCTTTATTCAAACTTGCCGTTTGAACTTTGTCCGTCCCATAATAGTTGCAGGCTTTCCATACAATCTGCTAGAAGGACAGTATCATCCGCGTATCGAATATTGTTTTTAATTTGTCCATTTATTAATAAATTAATTGATAAATTAAAAAAATATATAAATAATAAAAATAACACCCTTGGCTATGTATTGGATTGCAGCGTACATCGATATTCTACTGTTACGTGACGGTGAGGTGATCAACCTTTTCTAAATAATATTTCACGTCGACCTTTTTAGTGATCGAACCTGTGTTAACGAAAAGCGGACTGTAGGGAAAAAACTAATTTCATTCGGTTTTGTAAAAGGTTGGAATCTTTTAGTAAAGGAAAGGAGCATGGAAATGGATCGACCAGGAATAATATCGACAATCTTTTACTCTAAGCACCTGGGACCTCAAGTATGGTAGAAAAACGTGCTGACCACTACACTACGAGGCGGACATCTCCACTCGGTATTCTTATTCAGTACTTTAACCTGAGAGCAGCCGTAGAGTCGAAAACACTCGTCCAGGATTCTGATTCTATTTAAAATAGAGTGGTTTGGTAAAAAATAAAGCAATTTATTTGTTTCATAATTACATTATCAGCAATTAATGGTGTAGAGCACTGGATTAGTACTTTAATCTCAATTTATCTAGATCATTTGTGTTATTTGGAAGATAAGGTGTCTTAGGCTTCATGTGCCAGTCCAGGAACAATAAAGTATCGCAATATTGAACTAACCGCCCCTCGAACTAAGGTTAAATAGTATTGCTTTACGAAATCACGTATAACATTATATTGTTTTTAAACTGTACATAAATAAGCCGTTCTTTAATTTTTATTTGGGTTTTAATTTTTTTTGTTTGCGATGATTTGGATTTGAAACCGTTTTAATCTGGTTTTATTTTATTTATTTCAACCAAAACACTTGGTAAAAAATTGTTAATGTTGTGATGAAATTGCTTAAGGCCAAGATCCTGTTTACTGCATACGAAAATAATAAAGGGACGTGTTTGAGTTTGGGTATCGTCTATTGTCTTGTTAACCTTAATAATAAGTTAAGGAATGCCATCTTTGTTTACGTTTTTATATTTTCCTTTTTTTATATTTACTTTTTGTGCTGTTACATGTTCACTTAATTGCTATACTTACTAGTTCTTTGCTTATTATTGCGTTTTTTAAAATTATTTTTTATTATTAACTTTTTAAAATCATTCTTATGGTGTTGAAATTCCATTTGTCGATGCGTTTTGAAGCTGCATGACTTTTCGTGATGTTAGCTATCATATTATGTAAATGTTATCAACTATCAAATATATAAATTGAGTAAATGGGGTCTAGAATTTCAATCGTCCATGCGCTCAGTAGCTGCAAGACTTGTTGTTATCTAAATTCTAATTTTATAAATTTGCTTCTTATTTTGTTTTTAAAATATCACTTAAACTCTTAACTTCATTGTCAAATAAAAAATTTAAAAATAAAAATGTAAATAGGGGCTAGATTTCTTATTGTCATGCGCTCTGTAGCTGCAAGACGTTTTGTTATCTAGCTCATATATATCGTAATTGTAATATATCATAATTAGAGACGAGGAACTAGAATCCTCACCGTCCATGCGCTCTGTAGCTGCAAGACGTGTTAGGATATTTATTTATTGTACAGCGCCCTTGAGGTGATTTTCACAAAAATGGCGCTATATAAATTATCCAAACATTATTATTATTTACACGAACTAAGTACTTGCTAAACGCTTAGTACTAATCTGCTATGTGACAAGTGAGAAGTAACCGCTTGCACGTTGGAATTAGTAAGGTATCAGTGACCAGACATACGTTCGCAATGGAACAAACATTTAAACATTATTTTATCAACAATGATATACGAAGTTGAAAGAGAAGCAATAGTAAAAAGTTTGTGTACAAGCCAGTGGTTGCTGCGCAGAGATTTGGTTCCATAAAAATTCATACGATGTAAATACCTAGATTAATTTTATAGTTGTTTTGGAATTCCACTTTTCCGACGCCGTAATTACAAAATAAATTTAAATAAACCTAGCCAAAGATAGACGAGTCTTCACTTGCTGTGTTAATTTTAATTCAACTACTTTCCATCTAAACTAAATTCTGTATACTTCCAACTGAAGGAATGTCTCATCAGATATAAAAAAATGTCTTCAAAAGGTCTTCTTGTTGCATGGCAATCGTGGTGGGAATCTCTCCTTTCAGGGGTTACATTTCTTGTTTTCCTTTAATCTGTTAGCGCTTAAAATTTTCTTGGTTTATTCCCGATTACTGGACTACGCAGTTTTTATCAGGTCATAGAAAATTTAATGAAATTTGTTTGTTTTAAATATTGTTGAATCCGCTATGTTCTGGTGCGAGGATCCTAATTCTGGACTTTGTCAAAGGGAAAAGACCATTGCAGGAGACTGCTGCGAGATATAGCATATATTTATGTACTATTTAGCGTGTTGTCCAGGTGCCCTTTGAAATATATTTATGTTTATGTAATAATATTTAATTTTCAATTATTGCTATCATTTAATTATGAACGTGCTTCCATTTTCCATTATGTAGTATCCCAACTAAACACAGGGCCCTTGGTCTCATAGAGTTTGGGATTCGTTTATTATTATATTTTTCTGTATTATGTATGTATTTGTATGAATGAATAAATAAATAAATCTTCTTAACACATCTTGTAGTTGTGTCCCCTTTTCTTATCTATGATTACCGAATGGAGCTTCTCGCTACTATCCGTGGCCCTGTTATAGGTCTGTCGGATAAACAGATCTAATGGCTCCAAAAATAAGAATAATCCTAGTCTCGCTTCCTTCTTTTTTTCAACCTAATAAAGTGCATATTATTTTTTTCTGGATTACCTTCTTTCGGCATAAAGATGCTAAGGCTACCAGATTACCGAGAGCTCCTTCAGGCAGCTTTTTTCGTTCAGCAATGAGCATTTTTTCATGTATATGGGCACCGTCAAAGGGACTTATGTTTTATGATGCGATGTAGGGTATGATGTGGTGGGCAAGCTACTGTTGTTAAAACAAGCCAGTGACAAGTGCTTAGTTAATTGTCGTGGGGTAGTCGCCCTGTCGCTAAAGCTAGGGTTTCTTAGGACAGCGGTGCCCGTATCTTTACGGCCGTAGTGAACGGTGATGCGGTGGACAGCCGTCGTAACGGTGACTAGAGAGTTGTTTCCTAGGAAAACGGTGTTGAAACAACGTTAAAAAATAAAACCACTCTTTAGAAACCTCTACGACGGCTGTCCACCGCATCACCGTTCACTACAGCCATAAAGATACGGGCACCGCTGTCCTAGGAAACCCTAGCTTAAGTAAATAGGATCGTCTTTTACAACACTTCACTTTGTCTAACATTAAAAACTCATTTAGCTAGTTTACACGTTATGAGTGTAAGTCACAAGTACCGAGCATTAGTTAGTAAACTCGCATAAACTTAGCTTAAGACAAGATCACTATTAAAAGACTAGTAGTAATAAGCTTTTGTCTTGAAGAAAGTCCTACGAATCCCTACAAAGCTCCACTTAACCCTTGAGTGTGTAAACAATGGGTATGAGTAAACTTACCTTAATTTACAAATGAATATTTCCATACTGCTCTTTAATATATGCACACTGTGACCTTTCAGTATAAGCTTGTGAAAGGATTGGATTACATCAAGTTAATTCATAGCTATTATTATGTTGATCTATCGAGAGTATGCTTTATCTCTTGGGTTGTTTTGCTTATGTGAAAGAGGTATTTAGTCCATATCTTTTTGCCAAAACCGTTTATTTTGAGGCTATTGTTTCGATTTACAATGATTGATTTATTGTTTAGTGAGTCGGGTTGTGGCCCTATGATATTGTTGGGTAATTCAAATTAATAAGCCTCCACCACCAACTAATTTAGTTTACCTTGCACGGATTGACGTTTATTGCAACAGAAAAATATATATTTATGGAGCTTTTTGTTTTAAAAGTATAATACAATATTATTTTAAAATGCCTCCACACTGAAAAATTCGTTTTCTGATTGACATTTTTGCATAAAATAATTTTGTACATGTATAAAATCATTACAATTCTAATGTCAGTAAGTATAAGTACATAACCCCTTGATGACTTTTCATGTCTAATGGTTTCGAGATGTACCCGTCTTTTCATCAGGATACTCACTACACCAACAAGCAAATACTAAAATGCACTTTCATCTTTACCATTACCGTTGCGCTGTTAGTATTTACAAAAAAAACACATAAATTAATATGTTTATTTCAAATTAAAAAAAGCGTTGTAGTGTATATTTTTTTTCGTTAATACTATGTACACTCCGGTGATGGTAAAAGTGAACGTGAACTTTTGTATTTGCACGTTGCCATAGTAAGTGTCCTGACGAAGTCGGTATGTGGTTATCTACTAATATTAACTTACATTCGCTAAAATGA
Organism: Micrasema longulum; assembly: GCF_059751315.1. Classification (NCBI taxonomy): domain Eukaryota; kingdom Metazoa; phylum Arthropoda; class Insecta; order Trichoptera; family Brachycentridae; genus Micrasema; species Micrasema longulum. The sequence continues at coordinate 928,810 of NW_028277677.1, forward strand.
GTGACGACAAAGTTGATGCTTTAAACATCAACTGTCGCCTCCGGACCTTGATTTCTGGTCTTACGGGCCTTGGTAAATTGCCCCCTAGGGCCTTAGTTGATCGGCCTCGGGCCTGGGTTGGTTAAGATCTTGAGCACCTTGAAATGTCGCCTATTTAGGCCTCAAAATTTTAAAACAATAATCACTTTGTAAAGTACCCTTGAAGGATTTCATTACGAAAATGACGCTGTATACGTTATCCAGTATAATAATATTGATAAAATACATGTAGAGCCTTATTTATAGACTAAGTATGAAATTATGCCTAGGCATAGTGGTAGAATAAGGAAGGATAGCGACCATAGTAACTTATTCCCGCTGATACCTTGGTCCAACGTGGAAAAGCGCTGGAATAAACTCGCGATCCGTCATCTGTCATTTTTTTTTTGTAAAATGGATTATATTTATCTCAAATTAAAACAATTTATTAAACGTACTATTTTTCCACAATTTTTAAAATATCGTTTATGAGTGTAAAAATGACCATCAAATTTTCATTTTAGTTGGATCCGTTTTTATTTGCAGATATTTTAACAATGATCCTTGATATGTTTTGCCGTATTTATACACAAAAGATTGATTGTAATACAACATTTTTGACATAACATCATATTGCATAAAAGTTCTTGAATCGTCGCGCGTCAATATATAGTTATCATAAATATTTACATAAATCATAGTTGATTTCATTATCCAGTGTTCAAAATTGAAGAACATTCACATCATATCGAAGGTAGGTGTTCATTCCATGTTCCTATCCTTTATTCAAATACTCCCAACTTCTTACAAAACTGAATGAAAATCGTTTTTCCGTTACAGTTCACCTTTTCGTTTTTACATTCATCCAACCGTCTAATAATTTTTGTCCACGGCTTATTTAGGTATGTAATTTATTGATTTTATGACCAATATTGATGCGAATGTAAATAATTTATGAGTGGTGTAATATCTCAGAATTTACTTTCTTTATTTACATTTAAATTTTATTGATTATGTCCACATGCTCCACTTAGGAGCGGATGTGGAGAAGAAGAAAAAGAAGAATTTACATAAAATATTATTTTTAAGAAGTCTCATGACTCCCAGAAAATATATTTTTATTTTCAGTTTGTTCTTTTATAACAAACTCCAAGTGTAAAACACCACAGTAATCAAATAATACATCAATAAAAATTTATCATGATCGATTTTGATGGACTTAGTTTTCGTTTGACGCTTGACATTTATATAGTATGTTTTGTTATGAATAACGTGTTGATATTTGTAGCTGCACATACGCACGCAGAAAACATCGCCATGTTAATATGCGAATAAATAAACAGTTAAAAATTTAGATAGTAAATTATAAAACAAAAATGGCGCTAGATAAGTTATCCATAAAAACAAAAACACTATAAAAACATTGTATTGTTTACATTATTGAGGATATTTCTTTTTTTAGAAATGCATAACGTTGAATCGGGTTGTGGTTCCACAGCTAGTGTAGCGAACTCACAGATCAAAGGTCCGAAATGTTCCCAAAAATAGAAATATTTGTGTAAATAAGCAAAAAAATAACTGATTGAAAATGTATAGTGTAAATATAAGAAAATTAAAAAATGAAAATATACAAACAGAAAAAAGGAACTACTTACACATTCAAATATTTATATTGCTAAATATTCGAAAGCGCAGAATTTACAGCCGGAAGTTTGTAACCTCAAAAATGACTTTTTGTGTATGGGGCAATTCATTAAATCGAGAATTATTATTTGTGTAGTTTCAAATTTTACAATGTGACATTAAAACGGTGAATAATTACAAATTAGAGCAAAATAATGTATAAAGCGAAGGTGTTTATTCGTCCAGCTGTAAACATTTCAGTGGCACTGCAGTTTAAACTATTGTGACTATTTTCTTAAAGACACAACTTCACATTTCACGCATCTTTGCTGATTTTTTATCATGATCATAAGGGGGAGTTTTTTTTTTTACTGTGATTGTTTTAAAACTGTTTAATCTGTTTTCAAGGTGTAATTTTAAAAGAATTAAAAAAAAAACATCTTTAGAGACCAAATCATAATATGCTAGTGTGGCCGAATTCCAGATTTAAAATTAAATAATAAATTTACCACTAATACCTAAAGTCATAAACAGCAAAACTAAAAATCAACTTACATTCTTCTACATCGGCCAACAGTTTCTGACTCCTCCCGACCAATACAGATTTAAAATGTAGCCTACACCATCCTCAGCCTGGCAATCCCCCCACACTTCCATGAATCTAGGAGGTTATATATCCTTGGACCTATATATTGTTGCTGTCTTTGTGCCAAAAAAATAAAATGGAAGTTTATCATCAATAATTCAATAATCATAAATTTAATAGCTTCATTAGCTGAAGAATATGTTTCAAACATCAGAGTATAATTATATGCATTAAAAATCTTTTCTTAATTTCTCTTTTCTTTGCGTGTACATTTTTTATTTGGTTTCCTAATTTATTTTTTAAATTAATCAAATCTGTAAATATTTATTTTTTATACGGCACAAGTGCCTTTTACGATATAAAATATTCAAAATAATGAGTAACAAGACATAATTTAAAATAAATTGTAGTTGTAATTGATGAAATAGTACACTTATGCATAACATAATACTACATTTGACACTTCAGAACGTGCTTATGAGCCAGTGAAGTAGTACAATCCACAAATGAAATAATTAAAAAATATTTTAAAAAGTAGTTCGTAAACTTTGTGCATATGTATATATTTTATTGACACATCAAGATAAATTAATAAAATAATAAAGACCTGGCTATAAAACGGTTAAAGCCGTTGCATTAAAATGCATTCAGGATACTTGCAAGGACGTGAATGTCGCATTCAACCACTAGTATGCCTGTCGCATATGGCCTCCGTTTCGGTAATAACATAGGGATTTTCCAAACCTCCCGAGAACCTTCACACGAGACACTTTTCGAAATGGGACGCACTGCTTGCAGCCTGCGCCACGATCACATGATGCATTCTACCCAAAGCACCACAAATGTATTATCAGATTTTGCACTCTCCGTCTAGAGTGCCACAAGTCTAAACGCGTCAAACTGGGAAAAACGAGTCGGAAGATTCTGACATTCGCAATGTTTTACCACAGATCCAAATATAATGATTAACTGAAATTATTTATTTATTTTCTGTACTTATTTTGTTGAAATTACTTATTTATTATGTGTATTTATTATAGTATGTACGGACTTTTAAATGACAGGTACAGCAAATTATATAGTTTTATGATGCAAAAAGTTCAAATGTAGGTAGGTACTTATCTAATAAACAACATTAATATAACAGTGATGAAGAACATTTAAGAGAAGGTAATATAGATGTCTAAGCATCTACAAGGCTTATGACTTCTAATTGGCTGGTTTAAGTGACCACTTTACGCACTGTGTTACATTCACGAAGTGGCCACTTAAACCAGCCAATGACAGGTCATAAGCCCAGTACTTACATAAAACCTTCTCTAAAATGTTTATATGTTCATGATAAAGGCGATTATTTTAATAACTCTAAATATATTATGTATGCAGATGACATGAAGGTATACTTAAATATTGAAAATACTAATGACTGTCATAAAATGCAGGAGGACCTCACTAGACTGTCGGTTTATTGTAAAAATAATAAACTATCGCTTAACCCTGAAAAATGCCAAAAAATAACATTCAAAAGAAAGACCCGTGCCATAGATTTTAATTACAAATGAAATAATACGAATATTAAATCTGTCGAAACAGTCCGTGATTTAGGTATCCTCTTAGATGAAAAATTAACTTTTAATCGTCACATCGATAGTATCACCGAAAAATCTTTTAAAACACTAGGATTTATAGTACGCACAGGCAAACCATTTCAAAATACCGATACTCTTAAAAAAATATATTTTTCTTATGTTCGTAGTTTACTTGAATTTTCTTCACCTGTCTGGTCTCCTTATTATAAAATTCATTCCTGCAAAATTGAAAGAATTCAAAAAATTTTTTTTTAAGAACTTAAACCGTAGACTACATCTCAATTTTCCAGATTTTCGTCAAGCGTGCGTTTTTCATAATATTCAAACTCTCGCTGATAGACGAACCACGGCTGATATAGTGTTACTCACCAACATTTTCACACTTACGCACCCACACACACGCACCCTCTCCCTCATTAATTCCCACACGCACATGTATCCTCTCCCTCATTCATTCACGCATACACACATTCACATACACATGAATACAAACGTCACACAAATACAATTACTAAACTTCTTTTCTTATATATTATGTGTCATTATATTTACAGTGGATTTTTTTAATTGGCTTTAGTATTGTTAAAATTTTTCTAATTATTTTGTTTATGTAATAGCTGTAAAAATCCCAAATAAAATATATAAATAAATATTAATATTAACAGCTCCCCAGGGAGTTAAATCCAGCCCTTGTCTACAAAAATCTGGACAAACTCAAAATATCGTAAAAAAATAACAGTATTTTTTAAGTATCGGATGGCATGTTTCATATTTAGAAAAATATTAACTATATATTATTTAATGTATTTGAAAAATATTAACAGTTTTAGGGAAAAAAATAATAATTTACAGTATGTATTGTTTAACAGTAGGTTCGTAAAATAAAAAAAGTGATGGCGATTTTTTAGCTTTTGAATAATGTAAACTAATTTGATTTTATAACCATAAGAGTTTTAACTCTAATAACAGACAATTGAAAAGGAAACAAATCAACTTCTCTGTACTTGTTTCCAAGCTGGTTTATTCTGATGATTTATTTATTCAGAGAATCAAAAAAATATTTGGTAATACAAAAGAGTTTTTCTAAATCTCGGTTTTAATAAACTTTTTAGTTATTGCAGTTTGGCACAATGTTCTACATTACAAATTCTAGAAATTCCATGTTTAACTCAAAACATTTTTTTTTACTTATGTCATTCTTGGCTAGGGGATACGATTTATCCGTAGTGCATTTTTGATTAAATGGGTGCTCAGTGTGGCTCTTCTTGTTAAAGCTTAGTTTTTTTGTTCAATCGAGAAAATAAAAGCAATGCAATATGTTTATAAATCAATATATTTAAGCGTAAATTAAAGCCAAATTCTGAGTTTTGCTCTCAAAATAATTGCTTGAGAATAATATTAAGTGAAAGGTGGTTCGATTTTTTAACTAACATTGAAGTCCGAGAACGGACGCAGCAGCCTCCTATAACGAGCGTCTTAAGGATGCGGCGGTGGATCAGGCGTAGACACGTGCTGCGCATGCCTCAGGAGAACCTAAACCCTTGTTGCCTCATCTTTAAACCTGCGAAATCACGCCGTCCTGGAAGGCCGTCAATGGCGATCTTTAGACTTTATTCGACGGAATTAAGGGGCGCTGGATTGACATGGGAAGAAGCGAGAGTGCTGGCTGGCGATAGGGTCTCCTGGAGGCAACTGGTGATGTCCCCATGCTCTACTTAGTTTATTTATTATATAAAACATTTAAATTTGTAAGTGAAAAATCTGGATGGAAGTTCATTGTAATTTATAATATAAACAAAACACGAGTAATACTTTAATCCACAAATTTGGAATATCCAGTAACCGGTTTCATCGCTTTCGCGACATCTTCGAGACTGGTATCTTTATTAAAGAGTTAAATGTATTTTTACAAAACAGAGGTGAGGATAGATAATTCAAAGTTATATGTAAGTTAATTTAATAAAGTTATTTTTATCTTAAAGATCATTATCAAAAAATGTTCTTCGGGTTAACTAATGAGTTGATATAATGGTATTTTAATGAGTTTAAGTATAATGCTATTTTAAACTTGAACTCATTAAAATAGCATTATATCAACTCATTAGTTAACCCGAAGAAAATTTTTTGATAATGATCCATAAGATAAAAATAACTTATTTATTTTACTTACATATAACTTTGAATAATCTATCCTCACCTCTGTTTTGTATAAATAGAATTAACTCTTTAATAAAGAAACCAGTCTCGAAGATGTCGCGAAAGCGATGAAACCGGTCACTGGATATTCCAAATTTGTGGATCAAAGTATCACTTGTGTTTTATTTATATAATAAACATTTATTATATATTGCCTCAACCCATTACAACAGTTATATGAAGAAACAACCCTTTCAGCTTTCGAAAGTAGAATCCTCAGAGTTATCTTTGGCCCCGTGAGAGAAAACAACCATTGACGTCGTCGTTACAATAGAGAACTATACGAAATTTACGGAGCACCCTATGAAATCAACGTGGGACGCTTGCGGTGAGCTGGTCATATAATAAGAATGAACGACGTAAAACGCCTAACTTTCTCCGTGCTACAAGGACGACGAAGACCAGGGAAGGCCCAAAACGCGATAGATAGACTGCATCAGTGCAGACAAGGCAATGTTGGAAATGAGGAACTGGAGAGGAAGGGCAGCAGATTGGCAAGAGTGAAGGAGACTCCTGGATTACGCCAAGGCCCACCCAGGGCTGTCGAGCTTATAATGATGACGATATGAAGAAACATATTTCTCAGAAACCGAACAAAAATAAGCATTTGGGCATACTCAAAACATTGTTGAATTAACTACCTGGTAAAAGAAGAAGTATAAAAATTGGGAAATTGTTTTCAGGCGTCGCCTAGTAGGTGAACTGGTCCAGCCGGATGAATCTCACCCACGCGATTAAGGTTTCAGCTCTTTTGCTTCACAAAAGTCAACAGATGGAAGAGTTGAGGAAACGTGGATGTTCAAACATAAGCAGAATGGTGAATGTTACACAGTGTGTAAAGTGGCCACTTAACCAGCAAATGACAGGTCAAAAGTCCTGTAAATGCTTAGACTTCCATATCCCCTTCTTAAAAATGTTTTAATTTTTTGTTGCAACAAATTTTAATTAAAATAACATCAATTTCGACGAGATCTACGAAAAGTGGGAAGATCTATCCTAAAGAGTTTCAAATTGTGCGACGAATGAACAAATCTACACATTATGGATTTTAGCGTAAACATAAGTTCCTCTTGGAATATTTGATGAATAGAAAGTTTTAACATCTGGTAATACGGTTGGAAACATAAAAATACATTAATTGCAACAGATCATTGGTACATCACTTACCGCATCAAGTATTTTGAAAATGAATATCAGATCCATCTCCGCTCCATGTAGTGTAAATAGATTAATTTAACCGGCATACTATGCAATGGAACGCCTGATTTTTTTTCCCTTTTTATACATCTTCTTGTACAAATGGAAAAAATGTTGGGATTTTGTCCAATTTTCTTAGAAAAAATAGTGGATTTAACCCCCCGGGGAAATATTTAGATTCACCCATAATTGGACGTTAAAACATTTGCAAAGTGATGAATGATACACAGTGTGTGAAGTGGTCGCTAAACCAGCCACTGACAGGTCATAAGTTCTGTAAATGCCTAGTTATCCATGTTCCCCTGTCTAAAACGTTCTCCATATCTGTTGTCATATTATATTGATTCCAAAAACGTTACAAAACTTAATGGGGAACACAATTTCACTTTGTAATGGGTGGGTACTTTACATATTTTGCATTGTAAATAAGAAAATTTAGTGGTTTTTATTTTTTTGAACATTTGATTTTAGATAATTAAAAAAATAAATATATGTATACAAGCTATGATTTTGTAATTTTAAAAATACTCTGCTTGTGACGCCATGAGTTCTCATCGATGAGTTGTGCTGCCATTTAAAAATAAAATCCCTTAGTTGTCAGAATACACTAAACGTTGAAGAAAATGGCTACCAGGAAATCTTTCACAGCTCATAACAACGCTACATTATTTTATTTTTTTATTTAATTTTTTTTTTCTTTACAATAAACATAATGATAAAACAGAGTATTAAAAAAATAAAGCATAATTACCATCACAATGAAATACAAATTTATAGCAAAAATAGTAAACAAAAAATCCCTCAAAGGCATGGCTTATCCGTGGGTATACAAGAAAATGTAAATGAATTTTTGCTCTTTAATAAATAATGGACAGTTATAATATTTTTGTGTAACATAAGAAAGAAAAAATTAGATATTCTGTAAAAGATAATGTGGAATTTTTTTATAGTATCTAAAAAATGAAATAAAAAATATTTTAAAAAACACAAAAATATTCCTTATTAAAGGGCAACAAAATAAATCATGGAAAAAAAAAGTTCGTATCTTTAGTTTGAATCCAGGATAGTGCATATTTTTTAAAAGATAGAAAATTTTGAAAGTTTGTAATCAATGAAAGTATTATCAGTAAAAAACGGATAAAATTTTTTTTTGCTTATAAAATATGCATGTCTCTGTGCGAGCCTCGTTTTACAAGATGGTATTTCTAACACACGATTCCTTATTTGACTTGATCTATTTGAATGGTTATGGTTCACTAGTACTACTAAAGTTTCAAAGTAATTCATTTTCATAACTTTATTCACATATTTTCGAGGAACTACGCCATGAAATTAAATGTTGTAATTTTTACCGCATGTAAAAAAATAAATTTTGTATCCGATTTCTCGTACTACTGAACTTCTTCATTAACAAAACGTCTACAAATCCAAAAGCATGAATCCATTTTTCTTTCCCTTTGTTAATTTAAACATGAATATTTCCTAGCGAATATTAGAAAATAAACTTTTAAAATACATCACGCCTGTATTGACTAAAGAAATCTTCATCAAAGGGTTTAAATATAAAAAAATGTCCTTGTTTTAACATGGCCATGACTTAATATTAAAAATAAATAAATTGAAAATATTTTTTTGTGGTTGTGTGATTTACTCAAACATTTTTATTTATTTTTAAATAGCCGTATTGGAAAATGGGGTATAAGTTATGGTAAAGCGGGGTTCGAACCTCGGACCTCCTGATCCAGAGTTAATATTTTGAATGGGTTTTGGGCAAAGATTTCAAACTAAAATTTCATCCAAAGTTGTTTTATAAGTTTTGATGTATTTTTTAAACTAATAATTTGGATCTCTAAACTTCAATAGGTGTTTGCTGGTTTAAATATTTTTCTAAAATATGCATAAAGCAAACATAGTTGCATAAGAACATGTTTAAAAAAAATGAAACCACTTTTTACATAACTGTGATTTGAGAACCGGTGCCTTGAACAGTCAATTTTAACAAACATTTTCACAGATATTTTAAGATAGACTTAAAACCCTTTTAAAAACATAAAAAGCTAATTTTTTTGATACATTAAAAATAATATTTATTTATTTTTTAAACCACAGCAGGCCAAGTGGCCTTATTACAGCTTGCCCACCACATACCGCACACCGCATCTAAGGACATAAGTCTCCTTGGCGGTGCCCACATACACGGAAAATTTGCTCGTTGTCAAACGAGAAAAGCTGCCCGAAGGAGCTGTCTGAAATCTAACAGCCTTAGCATCTTTGTGCTGAAAGAAAGTAATCCAGAAGTACATAATATGTAATTCACTGGATTGAGAAGAGAGGGAAGTGAATTCTTCACTGACTGGGATTAAATTGATTGGACATGATCAGTTCGCGGAAATGATAACAAAACTTTTTGAAAGCCTTGAAATTCTTTTTGGATTTACAGACGCCAGTATGATCAATAATTCTAAAATTATGATGAGCATTGGTTTGTATGTTCCTGATAATTACCTAAGACAGCGTCAGCATAGATTTTTTCATATTCCGATATTCAGGACCAACCTGCCTATGGCTATGCCTGTTGGAAGGGCTACCGAACAACATCGCTCTGGATATTGATCTATTTCATGTATCCGAAGGGGTTTTCCGGAGTAGGATTCTTCTATTACTTTGACATAAGTCTCTTTCGTGTATTTTTTTTCTTTTTTATAATATGTACGTATTGAATATATTTTTGTAATGTGTATGTTACATTTAAAATAAATTAATTAAATTTAATTAAATTGAAAGCTACCTTGTTAGCATTTATTGTTGGCGAAAGAAAGACAGGCGTGACCTCACGTGAGGTGGTGCTTAAAATATAAATTTTACAAACATTTTAGTAAAATAGACAAATAAACAATAAAATTCATATTTGAAGCAGTAACTTTGTGATTTTCCGTGTTAAATGAAAATAAATTTTTAAAATTCAGTTGTGGTCCCGTGGCTAGTATCTCGGACTCACGGATCAAAAGTCCGTGGTTCGAATCCCACTCTACCCCAACTCGATTCTCATTTTCTAATAATTAGTTATTTACAACTTGTTGAAAACGGCCCCACAATCAAATATTTGGGTAAATTATAAAAAACGCAAATATAATTTTTTTATTAAAAAAAATAAAATATTGACGTTGCTGAAACTTACTGAACACGCAATGTTTTTATCAAATGATGCATTTAAGATTCTTAAGAAGTAAACGAAATATAATGTTTATTTTTATTTTATGCCTTGACGAAGGGATAGTCATGCTTTGAAACTGGTTGGAAAATAAAAAAATGTTTGGTGATTTTAAAGAAAGTTAACATTTAAAATAAATAAAAAACCAATTTGTTTTTAAAAACTTTTTTTTCTACCAACCGGTTTCAACGCTACGTAAGTTTCTTTACCAAGATATAATACACTTATGAATTATGTCTTATTTTATTTTAACAGCGATGACTAAATTTACATTGATACACATGGAACTAGAAAAAAAAATCATATGAACAATATTTCTTTAAGTTCACTTCTTTCTAGTAACCTATCCATCTCACTTCACACTTCCAATCTTCACAAGAACAACAAGATAAAAAGACGACTTATTAGCTCCATACGTATAAATGTAATATTTAGTAATTACAGTTAAAAGAAAATAGGATGGAATTCATGAATTAATTATACCTTTATAAAGAAGCTTTTGTTGCTTTGAAATCGGTCGGTTGAAAAAACAAAAAAAAAGTAGTTAAAAACAAAATCGTTTTAAGTATGTTTTTATCATAATGAATAACCAAAAACGAATTGCTTCAAATATTTATTTATTTATATTTTATAAAGACAACATGCCATTTTTATTTAGTAAGTTAAACTTGGAAAGTTTTTGGTGTGTTTTAAATTAAACTTTATTTCTAAAAAGAAAAGGTAGTGTATCGAAGATAAAGCGTTTCTTGTTTTAGCGTTTTCTTATGATGATGTAATTTAAAAATGCTACAATTCCACTAATTCGTTTGACCAATTAGCACTTTCATCCTCTAATGGGCATCTTCAGACTGGTGAATATTATACAGTATAAGGATAATTTACATAAAACTAAATATTATCTTAAGTGTATGTACATTTAAAAAATACGTTGAAAGAGATACAGTACGCAATGTTTCAATGGAACAGAGTGGGACAAATTATTGAAACATGTATTGGCGGTGTACTGTAAATAAGGATTTTATTCTATGAAAAACATTTATTCTTTTATTACTAACTAATAAGGGTTAGTTTTTAAATTCTATCAGCTGATTTATTAAAATTCAATCGTTATTATTTTTAAGCCTATTTATTTCTAATCTATCTAACTTTTGACCTTTCTCAAAAATTTCTAATCTATCTAACTTTTTCCTACATGTAAAACTTTTATGTTTTTCGATTCGTCTAAATTGTGTTTTAATTAATTTAAATGTGATTCATTATTTAATATATCGTTATTTAATCTATGTGAAGCTAAATGTTCTTTCATTCTATATTTAATTGCTCTCCCCCTTTCTTATGACAAAACGTTTACGTGGTAAAAATATTGAATACATTCAGTGCCTATGAATATATCATGGCCCTTTGTCGATAAGACCTACTACATCCTTTTCGCCTTCATCAATTCCTCTGATAAATAAAAGTACCCAAGGCAATTCACATGCTAATTTTCCACAGTTCACTGTACCTGATAGAAGGTGTGATTGGAATATGAAATAACGCGCCACGTGAAACTAAAATGGTTGTTTTGTTCTCGGCTTGTTTGCGAGACGCATTTTTTTTAAACAAAAAAATTTAAGAAGTGTTCTAGGAAAGCATTGAAAGCAAGAAAATTACACAGTAAAAGAAAAATGGAAGAAGTTTCATGAACCGTAAGTTAAATTTGTAAGGTAAAGTTACTCGCTGTCAAGTTTGATATCTTAGTTCGGAAAAACTAAGAGTTATCCGGCTGACTTTAATAAGAAAGTAAACAAGCTAATGGGTCTCTGTTAATTATAAGATAGAAAAGCTATTTATTTTAAAGTCTTCATCAAAAAATTACTTTTCTGAAAAATATTGCGATATCAAAGTTATTGGCATGCATATGTTACATCAAAATCATCGAAAGGGTTGAGAGTTTCAAATACCTGGGAGTACATGTTACAGAAAATAGCAGCTGTCGAAATCGAAAAGTGAGGTTAGGAGTAACAGGTCCCACATTAAACAGTATGAAGGCTGTCTGGAGATCGGATATTTACTCAGTGAAAACCATATGCCACCAACATAACGCCTGCATAACACCTATTCTTCTCTACGGATGCGAATCGTGGCATCTCACTAGTGCCTAAAACAGCAAAATTCTGAGTTTTGAGAATGGGTGTTTCAGAAGAATCTTGCGTGTGCGGTGGTTTGAATTTGCGAGGAATGAAATAATAAGAGAACGGACTCAGCAAACTCCGGTGACAACAGTCGCTAAGCGAAGGCAATACGGTTGGCTAGGCTATTTACTGCGGATGCCCCCTGAAGTTTTTTAATACGTTTGCCTACTTTCCAAGGCATCAGGTTCTCGACGTCCTGGATGTCTACTGCTGAATGTTCATTGGCAGTTTAAGTCAGAATTTTGGGACGAAAACCTGACTTGGGAGGACACAAAAGAGTTGGCAGTCCATAGAGATGCATGGAAGTTCTTTGTGAACCATATGCTTGGAACCGGATGAAACGGATGAAACGGATGAAACGGATGAAATTGATAAAATGGATAAAATGGATGACATTGATGGAATGGATGGAATGGATGGAATGGATGGAATGGATGGAATGGATGGAATGGATGGAATGGATGGAATGGATGGAATGGATGGAATGGATGAAATGGATGAAATGGATGAAATGGATGAAATGGATGAAATGGATGGAATGGATGGAATGGATGGAATGGATGAAGAGGATGAAGTGAATATGTAACATTGTCCACCACACAAATTAAAGATCAAAATGCATTAAAATTAAAACTAGAGTTTTATGGTAAATAATAAGTATTGTTAGAGTAATATTTGAGTTAACATATTACCAAAATATTGATAATATTTGAGCTTGATTTTGTCGATAATGCCTATTTCAGCCTTACATAATGTACGGATCTCGACGTTTGTGCATCTTTCGTTCATAGTTTTACCACACATTCGCCTGACATATCGCATTTTGACAGATTTCAGCCTACTTTCATTCCTATTTTTCTTACTTATAAGAAGAAAAAAAAAAGAAGAAGTATACTTCGCTATCATACTTAAGAGTAGAGACCAGGACTCCATTGTGAACTGTCAATTTTGCCTCTTGCGAGAAACATTTATTTTCCAAGGTTGATTTCAGTGTTCACTTTGTTCCCGGCACTCACTCTCCTTTCAATAACTTTCTCATCATTCCATTCCTAGTAAACATACTTCCTATATATACCAATTCCTAATATTTTATGTATAATATTTAACTTTGATGAATATTGTTTTTTTTAATGGACTTGTAAGTACACTATCGGTTAAATAAGCTCAATATTATACGAGTATGTTCCGGTTATAATGAAAGGTATGCAAGAAACCTTTTAAAAGCCAATTCCAACGTCAAATAATGCATTGCGAAGTCTCATAATATTACTAAGGTCTCATTTGTTCCAATATGCTAGCTTTCTAAATGCAATATAAGGCATTGAATGGTGAAATTTAGTTTTCTTTTTTCCAACAACACGCTTCTACCAGCTGTTACACATTAACTGTTTATTCTTTCCTTCTGTGTGTAACCAGTAATATTATCAACAATGTGAAAATAAATATAATTCTTAATGTCGTTCCATGGAAATAAATCTCCAATAATTATGTATGTACTAATCAATATAATGATATGAATGTTTAAAAAATAAGATCTTAAAATCCTCTTTGATGAAGGCTTTACTTTTCTTCCACATTTTAATGAAATCACTCATAAAGTTTTGAAACGTTTTGGTTTTATATTGCGAAAAGAAAAATAAATCAGTTCACTTAATTCATTAAATACGCCATTTGTAATATTAGTTCTAACTAGTGCAAAACTTAAACGCAAATTCTTAATTCTCGATTCCCTTTATTAAAAAAAAAAAAAATATATATTTATTAAATTCTTTCTAATTCAAATTTGTTGCAACAGAGAGGGTAAACATTTTTGAGAAAGGAATATGAAAGTCTAGGCATTTACAGGGCTTATGACCTGTCATTGGCTGGTTTAAGTGACTCTTATTCTAATTCATTATGTGGAAATTATTTTTTTAAAACTATCTTGTAGAAAAATAATTTGTGATTTGATGATTTTTTATACAATTTTAAATGGCTGGTCAGACATTCAATGTTCTTCAAAATCTAGTACTAATTATTTTATTTACTCACCTATTTAGAGACATAAAACTTAAACTTGGTACTGATTTAATATCATTTTTTGCTCTTCAATATTGAAATTCGAAGAAAGAAAACCAGCCAGTCATAGAAAAGTGAAATTGAAATAATAGCACTTTCGTAAAAAAAATGAATAATTAAATGTTTGCAAAATAATAATTGGAATGTTTTTTATTTTGTAAAATGATAAAAAAGGTATTTACTTGATATTTTTTTTTACGAAAAAGAATTTAATTATGTGTTTGACCAGTTTTCATGATTTTAAAAGTTTTGCTTACCACTCAGCATAGTTTAAAAAAAAGTTTTTCCAAGTGAGGAAAAAAAGTAATCTTTTAAATTTAAGATTACATATCTAAGTGAATTATGGAATAAAAAAGTGTTTTTTTTTTATCATATAACAATCATTTTTCATAACAATGTGGATACTTTTTTTCTTTGTACTACTGTTTTCTAGTAATTATGAAAAAAAAACAAAAATTAAACCTAATTGCTGAAGTTGACACTGTTTTCTGTTGAATGTGTTATTAATAATTCGTATTGTAAGATTTTACAAGTGCTTTGTGTCTTTTCTGCTAATTGAGAAATGCCGTTTATATGATCAACACTATTTTTATAAGGTGATTATCACAGTTTTATTGTAAAATAGCGGCCTGGCTGTTTTTAGCAGAACATATAATTGACTTTACTGCATCCGTTAATACGAATATTTCTTATTTTTTTCAAAATTGTAGATTTGTTGCTTTCTACTGAACTAAGTTCAATTTATTGGGACATTACGCCATTTTGTTCGAGTCCCATGGATTGTTTTTTTGATTTTATTTATATATATTTATTTTAAATTGTACTTTTGTTTGTTTATATTTTACAGTTTATAACTCAGCAAATTAAATTTACTCTTGAAAATTTTTCCAAAATGTAAAAGCTGACTAGGGCATTTAAAATAAATAATGAAAAAAAAAGTAATTCTAAGTAAGAAATTTTCTTTAATAAGTGGGAAAAAATCTGAGTTTAAATTAAATTACTAATGTTAATCAGTACATTTTTCATAATTTGTTATATATTTTTGGAATTAAATCAATCGTAATTAATTAAATTACCCACATAAGTATAAAGTTTGGCGGTAATAAATAATAGTATTTATAAATACACTTAATATTCAAATATAAAATACACATTTTTTTACGTGACATACGAGTTTAATATTGACGAGAACACAACAAATTACATTTAATAGCTAAAGGTAGGTAACCCCGATAGAAAATTCGACCAAAGAGGGCAACGGAAATCACTTCGGTCGACAATCCCCCTAGATATCACTATGGAGAGCTTTGTTCAAAGTGGTCATCGGCGTCGTATCGGTGGAACTTGACGTGACAGATGAAGACGAAGAAGAAGAAAATCGCTAAAATAAACTTATTTTTCCCGCCAGAAGAACACGACAGTTTTTTTGTCAAGGTTTATATATATATTACATGAGTCAATTTTTTAAACAAGTCACCATGTTGAACAAAAACTAAATACGTAGAAAAATAACCAAACCTTTCTCTGCCGTTACTTGATTCCCATTTTCCGGCGCGGTTATTCAACTATTTAAAATATTATTTCAGTTTAGCGCTGAACACATAAAACATAATTTCTATGCAAATTTCTGGTTTTAGTTACAAAACTTTCTGTATTATCATTATTATGTCTACTTTATTTAATGATTTTGTTTTATTCCTAAATGGAAGCCTGATTTCTTTTTCCTTTTGAATATGAACTCATTTTTGTCATTTTTTAAATTGCGTCATTAGACGTAAAACTACTACATCATCGTTATCGTTATCTTTTCCGCACATAATGCTGCATAGGGCACTGGTTTAGAATAGCGCGAGCGAAAGAAAAGAAGATCAACGTCCTTAACTCAACCGTTTCACTTTCGATATTGACATTTTTCATGTCACTGAACGAAAGTTCAGAAAGGACATCTTCTATTTACTCTAATTACTGCGAATTTTTATAATTGCTTCCTTTTTTTAATTACTTCTTAATTTACATACTCATTCAATCCATTCAACAATGGTAAATATATTTACTAATTTACGCAGGTTTAATTTAAATAAAATACAAAATTGAAGCAAGGATAAAAAAATATAAATAATTACCGACTCGATACAATATCTAGTCATTGATTGTTTAAATCTCGAAAGACTTGCACCAAAAGAGTTCAGATCTTGTCACGAGTTTACGACGCGACACAATTAGGTCATTGGTGCATGCAAGCAATAAGGAACTTCAGCCCTACGGGAAATTAGATACTAAAAATGTTTGCTTGCGTGCAGTAAAAATAAGAGCGAAAATACGGCAAAGTTTCTTGAAAATGTACAAAAGAAAATATTTTTTTTTACAAAAACGCACTACTTTGAACGAGGTCAGTGGTTCATATGAACTTACCAATGATATAAGTGCTGCGAAGAATATCCGGTTTGCTTATCATAAACGAACCAATCGGGGTAACTGACAGAGAAGAACTTCTGAGGTCACACGCGGAGTTATTTCAGAAATACCAAACTTTTAAAAATCATATCGCTGATAATTCGATATAAATAACAGTACATTAACGTCTGTTAATTTAATTAAAACCTTTAAAATGAATAAAAAATATTTGAAAAACAATGTTCCTTATCTCGATTATCTGTTATTTGAAGGAAAGATGATCTGTCTTACGCACCGAGTGTCAGTTGAGAGACTTTGAAATATTGCGGTGTTAAACTAATTTAAAAACAAGTGTTTCACGTTTGCATAAAAGTATTTATTTTACTTCTAAAAAAATCATGTGGACAAATTTAATTTTTTATACTACGAAAATACTAAAAAAAATATATTGAATATTTAGAGTGAGTTTTTATAATTCTAATAATACAACTAAATAGAACAAGATAGGAGTTTGAATTTTTAGTTTTCGAGTTTAAAACAATATTTGTAAAATAGAAGATATCGTACAATGGATCAGATCCAGACGAAGATACTGGAAAGACCATGTGGACAAAATAAGCAGCGACATACTTGTGTTAACTGCAGCCGACAAAAGTCCCATAAGGACAACGTCCGCCTAAAAAACCACCCAAGAGATGGACGAACGGTTGGACCTCATAATCTCAGGAGGACAACTAGTTTTCTGTTACACAGACCTTAGGATCTCTAAAAAGATGAAGGACAAGAGTTAAAAAACGAGCACGTACGAAACGGCTGGCACTTGGCTTCACATCATTTTGTCGTCACACTTGCATGCCTGCTGAGTGCGCTTCTAAGAAACATTGCGTTCAAGTTAACAATAACGTAAAACGTGCTGATTGTCCTATAGAGTGCAAAACGTGAAGTGTTCAGGTAATTCTTAATATGCATATTTTAAACCTTTGTAAAGAGTAATCCGACGTTACTCGAAAAAAATAATAACATTGTTACCATTGTAATGTTTTGATTATTAAAAAATAATATTTTTTTAAAGTGTAAAGTCCCTATTCTCAAATTTACATCTGTTTGTATGCCGGAGCTTATGTATAATACGCAGTTACCGGGAATATAATTTTTTAATTTTTTAAATCAAAATATTATTACGAATCATTTCTTGTATCGTAAAATTTAATATTGAAGGAGTATTTTGAGAGCAAACGTCCTCAAGCATTTCCCTTCCCGGTCATCCAATCAGAGACAAAACATAAATGATTCTTACCAAGCGGCCATTCCCAGTTCTGTACGGTAATGTTTATTCTATGGAAGCAAACTTCACAATTTCCTGTGAAGCAAAAACAAAGGACAATTGTATTAACGAAACTACCGGACAGAGGAGAGAAGTGTTTTCATTACAATAGAACAAATAATGCTCATGAGTTTACATTGTCCGTGTCCGCGCTCATGTTACCATAATCATGTCAAGGTAATATATATATAAACCAAAGGTGTAATTATATAATCATCATCATTCCCTTTTTACATTGATAAATTTTTATTTATTTATTTGGTTTACACATACTAAAAAAATATATTTAATGGTCAGAAATATTTAAAAAAAAAAAAAAAACTACTTATTTTTCATCAATTACATGTGTACACTAGTAAAATTAACAATATAAATGATAAAAATTAAATGATTTAAAAATAAAGTTTATAAATATAAAAATAGAAGAAAATAAAAATAAACTACTTATAAAATATGTATTGTAATAAAACTAGCACTGTAAAATATTGTAAAAATGAATACGTTAATATAAAGTAATTAATTAAATGAATACATTAATAGTACCATCATTATACTGCCCTGTTAAGGCCAAAAGTCGTATTAGCTGAATTGAAAATTTTACAGGAGGTTACTGTTTTATACTTTGCAGATCTGTTTTCGTATCTTGATTTTTTTTTTTTTTTTAAGACAATATCTCACATTTGGGAAGCAGAAATGACTTGTTGGCGAAGAAAACATTTATCTATCGAATATGAAGGTATTACAAAAAAAAAGAAAAAATTTCAGGTACGACTTTTAAGCCATACAGGGCAGTAGTATACCTAATGGATACTTTGCCCTTTTGACAGTGCTGTAGTTTATGTATTTTTTTCCTTGCCATGGTCAATTTGTCCAATAAAATTTGTACTGCTGATTCATTTGAAAATCACACCTGAATAAAATATCAAATTTCACGGAAATAATTATGAAAGTGTGATAAAATAAAAATTCTTTTTTTCTATATTAAATAGTTTTATTGATGTATTTTTGCAAATTCGAGTACTTTCTTTTTCATTGCTGGTGTAAATTATCGATTTTTTTAAGGTCGACAACAATATAAGCCCCATTTTTTTATGCAGTATCCCAGGAATTAAAACAGGGTGACCTCTTTTTATTATTGTGCTCGAACATGTCATAAGAAGAAATTTGACAGACACAAGCTCCAATATTTGTTATAAAAGTAGCCAACTTGTCGGATATGCGGATGATATCAACATTGTCGGGAGATCAATAACAGCCATTAAAGAGGTGTTTGATCCCTTTGAAACAGTTGCACGGGATGTGGGATGACAAATCAATGTTGAGAAAATAAAAATGATGACACAGAGCAGAAACCCATTGCACAGAGCAAGAGACTGTGTCCAATATAAAGATAATTACGCCTTTGAAGTGGTCAAACAATTTATCTACCTAGGTTCCAGAATAACAAATAACAATGAAGATCCAGCAGAACTCAGAAAAATACTCACTGCAACCAACAAAATAGACTTTTCATTGCTGCCAGTGTAAAAATCACGTGACGTTCACAGAAAAATCAAAATTACCATATACTAAACAATTTATGTTTTGTATTGGCATATTGGTGTAAGGCGCTAACATTGACAGTGAAGAAGGCTGAAATGCCGGACACTTTTGAATGAAAAGTATTCCAAAGAATCTACGTACCAGTTAGAGAGAATAATCAGTTGCGCATTCGATTGAACAAAGAACTGTACAATACATACCAGGCCCCGAGCATCTTGGCACATATGAAGTTGCTTGGATTAAGATGAGCCGGACATGTACAGCGAATGCCTGATTCACGTGTTCCTGAAAGTGGACACTGAGTGGTTCAATGAGTGGACACCCGGGTGAAAAGAGATCAGTGGGAAGACCTAGACTGAGATGGGAGGATGAAGTGAGAAAGGATGCAGCGCAGTTTCTCCAGGTGGCTCCAGAAAGACGGCAGCTGAGGAAAGACAGAGATGGAGGAGAAAGTTGCAGTGGGCCAAAGCTCAAAATGGGCTGTAGCGCCATCAGAGAGGGAGATATTATTTTATTCGACGTCATATATCTTGAAACTATCTTGGAAGATATATGCAATTCCCGCATCTTACGTCCTTTAAAAAAAATATCTAGAGTTTTTCTAATATCTATTCTTATTTTCACAATTAACCACAAAAATTCCCAAAACTTTATGTCAAAAGCAAAACTGACTTTTTATATCAATATGTAATTATTTGATTCAGTTTACTTAATCATGTTTAAAATTATATAATAAATGATTGAATAAAAACAAAAGCTTTCACAATCTTTAAATTAGGCTTTCATAGTATTTTCAACATAAAAAAAATATCTGCATTCTGGAGTGACCAATAATTTGAACGAGAACTGTGTTATAAAAACTGTAAAACTGAGGGTGCTTAAAATATATAAAATAAAATAAAATAAAAAATTTCCGAAGTGTGCATTTTATTGTTTAATTAACACTTTTAAAATAATATTTAACATATTATTTTGTTGCTATCATTAAATTATTAGAATTATAATTATGACGCAATTCGTAAACGCTTAGACCTGTTTTATTTTACTCGTCTAGACGTTCATTGTTTATCCTTTTTAGATTTTATGTTTACACGGCTAATTTCAATGCTATCTCGTGTGAAAGTTTAAGTTCTTTAGTACCAAAATTTTAAGAGGTAGCGTACAAAGGTCGAATAATACTAAATTTCCAATGTGAAATCCAATAAGTGTCACACGTAACGATCAACTTGTGTAATGTGTGGCTCATAAAAATAATATCTCCCATACCATCTCACAATATTTGTGTGGCTAGTATATAATGCATAGAATTAAGGGTGCGACATAGGCAATAAACGAGTAGGCTGTGGGCGTAATTACTGGCATAGAGTAAAGTATTAAAATATTTGTGAAATATGCACGCTAAGAAAAAGATTTAATGTTTCCAATAAACAAAGTATTATTTATGTGGGGTTCATAGTCTATTAATCGACAACACACGTGCTAAATAATTCACCTGAAATTATAGTGCGATGACTGATAAAGCTAGTCATCGTTTTCTAAAGAATCCAATACAACATATTATGCGACTCTAACAGTATTGCAAATAAAGACGAGATCGTCATCTTACAGTACATTAACATCGTTCCTGCCATGGAGATATGAAGAACAAAAAAACGTGACCTTTAAAGAGACCATGGGGCGCAATCAACGCCCAGTCAGTCCAGTTCAATCAGTCACACAGTTCCAGTGCGTGGTCCAAGTGCAGTTACTTCAACATTTAATCGCCGTAACACTTGCGCGACAAAATTCAATTCATTATTTATTCGCCATGTAATAAATACGCATTAAACAATACTCGTGTCTTCTGTCAACCTCTAACTGGGGTAGGAGCTCCAACCCTTAACTAGTAAAATCCTAATTTCTTATTTGTAATACGTAAACACAGATAATGATTACATAACAAAATGATATGAAATGACATGAACTGAAATAAAATAAAATAAAGTAAAATACCTAAATACAAGTAAAAACGCTAAAAAATGCCTTTGACTTGTAGGCACAATAAAAAGACTTGCAAGAACGATAACTAGTTTTTTTCATTTATATTTAAGGTAATAGAATGAAAAACATCATAAAGCCAAAAAAATATATATTTGTGATTTTTTCTGTCATTTGCTTATACTTAAAAATTAGTTTGATATAAACTTGAGCTGGATGGACGTCGCGTCACTTGGGGTATTGTTGATAAATCTTCCAACGAAAAACGTGTTTTAGTACATAGTCTAAAATACCTTACTTACCCGTGCTTGCAAGCCTACAGTTAACGAAATAACTGTTCCAAAAGTGGTCATGACATTATTTAATTTGTCTGTAACATAAATTATTTCATGTATATTATTAAAATTAAATTGTTAGTTTTATCTTACTTACGCGTGCTCGCTAGCATGTTAAATATTATGAACACTAAGCGATTTGAAGTATCGGATAGTAGTATTATAAAATATTTTTTGTTCGTTTTATTTTGATAGAAATTGCTGGTTTATTTTCGTTTGTTTATTTAAACACCTTTGAAAATATTTTTTTATCACGGAAGCATATGTCAATGCCTATCTTGGAAACGTTAAAAATAAGTAAAAAGGTTTTTACTTTTCTGGTTTTAACTGAAATAAAACCGAAATTTTTATGGGTAGCGGCAAAAAGCGAATGAAAGAAAAATACAACATCTCAGTTGCTAGAAGAGCAGTCAGATTATTCTTAATCTTTGCATTTTTGTTAAAGGACTTAAATGCTCATTACTTTATTTTTGAGACATTGTTTCGTAAACGTATTACCTATGTTGTATTCCCATTATATCAAATGAGGTTCCTCAGGTATAATTTTCAGAGTTTTCTACATGTCCAGAATTGGTTTATTTTTTCTTTTAGCCATCTATTACTGTGAGCTTCCTTCAGATGCGACATTGGCACATAAAATCAATTATTTACAAGTCCCCACGTCAGAGTGTTTAACCGTACATGTTTAAATAGCTTAAAGTAACTGTGTTTTTTTACAAAACGTAAAATTTTATGACTACACCAGCACAAGTTTCTTAGTATAATAAAAAAATATTTTCTTCTAAAAATTTCTACAATAAAACGGTTTTTACGACAGTTTGACTTTTGGCGTGAATTTGTGTAAAAATGACGTTTGATGGCTTCATACGATTGAACAATATTTTAAAAATGTGTAAATAATTGTAGAAATTGATATATATCTCTCAAAGTGATATGAAATATGCATGAAAATGACAATTAAATGTCGAATTGATGAAAAATCAATAAAATATAAATGTCATTTTTGCTTGTTTTTTAATTACATATTAGATAATTAATCAAATAACATAAATCGGTTTACTCATTTATTGATTGAATTAAAGTAACGTCTCTTTGGTGGTAATTTTTTCATTCCATTGTAAAATATATAGCATTTTGAGATTGATGCATGTTAATTCAATGTTTCTCAATATAATATACAAATTTTTAATTTATTATATTTTTGGTCTTGAGAAATATGACCAAATTTCTGATTATCGTAGGCAACTGAAATGGCTTAAAATTAGACAGCGGAGAAACCATCACTCCTCTTACTTCCGCTTCACAGTCCTGACGCTACTATATACCTCCATGAAAAAATTCAACGCTCAGATTATGGTTTAGTTTTTCGTTCTAACCTCAAAGCACTCTCTTATTACCCATCCACAATTTATTTTTCTACTCTAACTCATAAAGTATCCATGCAGCTCGACTGTGAAATCATCTCCCATCCACTTTCAGAGATGTTACAACAGTTTCTGTTTGAATCACACCAAAGGAAACATCTCCTTTCTCTTTCTTAACTCTTCTCCTTTCCGTTTACCTCTTTTTTATTTTTCTCATTGACTAAAAGTATAAATTTAAGGTAATTCATGGACAAATCGAATTATTTATATTTTCGTATAACTTAGGTTTTTTTATTTATATTTACTAATGAATAAGTTTTGCGACTTGAATCACAAAAATTGAACAGTTATTTTATTGTTTAGTTGGAAAAAATTGCCATTTGGCAATAACCCCGCCAATGTACAATCAACATTTTGTACAAAATGTTAAATAAATCAAATAAAAAATAGACATAAAAGATTTGTATTTGTAAAAATTGTAATAAAAGAACGGACGCGGCAGAATCCGGTGAAAACTGTCATCAATCGAAGGCGATACGGTTGTCTTGGGCATGTCCTGCGGATGCCTCCTGAGAGCCTTAACCACGCTTCCTACTTTACAAGGCATCAAGATTCCAATATCCTGGACGTTAACTGTTTGTCGGCACTGGAGAATCTTCATGGATTCCATATGCTCCAACTAGGAAGCAGAAATGGAATGATGATAGTGAGGATGATTTTCATAATGATTATGTAATTATCAGTCTGAGGTTTTTGTTTACGAAAAGTCGATATATATTTTTACTTATTTATTAAACATTAAGAAGATAACACATTGAATTACACAATATTTACACACATCAACATGAACGAATTGTGATATTGTAGATATTCCTATACATCTATAAAATGAATTATTTCGATTCGATACAATGGTTTTAATTAATTTTTTTAAAATTACATTATTTTATTTTTTAGAGCTTTTATTGTTACAATAATAAAAATTCAAATATCAATCAATAACATTACAAAAAAAGTTAAGATTGAAACACTGAAAATAATCAAATAATATTTTTTTATAATTCACACTGATGGCGGAACATTATATTTATTCTATAAAGTTTTCAGAATAATAATAATATTTTGTAAAAAAATCGTACTTTTTCTTACAACGTGGGATTAACAATAAGAGCAATTATGAAAGATTAAATAGTGTAATTGTTAATCAAATTTTCTTTGTACACATACTTTTAAAATACATCGAACATGACATATATACCCAAGTGCATTATTTACAAAGCAACAGTTATTAGATATTTATCGGTTTATTTAAAGCCAATATTAAAAATATCCAAAATAATTTCTAAGCATGTAAGATAAAAAATAAGAACTAGAAAGTTATACAATTTTAATTAAAAAGCAAAATCTCCGATGGCCTTATTAAGTAGTTTGCAATTCTAAATAAACGTTACATTTTCACAGCCCTTTTCGTTATAATTATTTTAATTCCATCCCTGTTACGTGTTTATATTTATAAAATTAACACTAACATTATTCATCATCATTTCCCTATCCACACTCAAAGGTGTATGGAATACTTTATGGTACTTCAACTGCAGTATATCTGGATCATTGTTGTTACTTGGAAGGTAAGGCGATCAGTCTTACGCGTCAGGCGCCAGTCCAAGAACAATGAAATATTGCAGTAAAGGACCACTTTAAAAACCAATATTTCACATTCACCTTGCGAGGAATTAAATTAAGATCTTAAAATAACGCGAAAGAAAGTAGACATCGAGTCGAAATACTTTCGCCGAGGGTGTTGGTTCTTTTTCACACACAGAATTGTAGTTTTCTTCCGCCTTGACATAGAACATTATTAGTAATGAGGAAAGTAATGGAGAGTTTTTTTTTGTATGACTACCTTAGACATCGGCGGTTTAAGCTGTTTTATATTCCTTCTTGCAAAAAAAGCCTGCCAATAATAATGCCAGTATGAAGAGCAATATCTTTACTCAACCGTACCTCTTCGGATATCAACATCCTTCATTATACTAAACTGAAAGAACGTTAAAAAAAGATAACTTCATTTTAATCTCGTTACTGGATATTTTTATTTTACCATTTTTACATTCAAATTACATTTTTTATATTTTTCTTGAAATACATATTTTGTACTGTACATAAAAACTTTAGATGCTCTTCTTGATGCTTGGCAATCGCGATGAGAATCTTCCCTTTTAATGTAACCTTTCTTTTTTCCCCCCAATCTATCAGCGTTTAAAATCTTCTTGAGATATTCCTGATCATCGAACTATCCAGCTTTTATCAGGATATGGTAAATTTAGTTTAAAATCTTTTGTTGTTAATATTGTTGTTTTTTTTCTGTGCTGCTAGAGATATCTTAACCGATCTTTTGAACACATCCTGTGGCTTTTTCTCCCTCTTCGTGAACGCCAAATAGAGTTTTTTGCTACTATCCATGGCCGTGTTATGGATCCTGTCTGAAAAACAGATCCAGTGGCTTCCAAAAAAAAAATTAAGGATTTTAAAAAGTTTTGTAATTATTTCGGCGAATTGATCACATCCAATATATTTCATCCCAGGCAGTGAAGAATTCAGTTTTTTTTTCCATAATCTAATGAAGTGCGTGCTTTGTACTTTTGGATTACCTTCTTTCAGCAAAAAGATGCTAAGACCACCAGACTAGGTACAAAAAGCTCCCAGAAAAGCTTTTCTTAGTCGGCAACGACCAACTTTAGCATGAATGTGGTAGCCAAGCTCTATGTTAACACTTTGAAATATATTTTTTAATTGATTGAAATTAATAATTTCATCATAATATACTCAATTTTTTAAATTCACGAATACTTTTTATTTGCGGTATCTTGTGATATCTTGATCAATGATTTATGATACTTATAGAGACGCATTTAGATATAAAATCAAAGTGAAGGACTTATAGTGTCTAGTATAGACACATTGTTTGCTTTAAATCACAAAGATGTGATTTTTGCGATATCAAACCTTTTTTTAAAACACATTCTTACGCTCCGTACTCTAGCTATTTTTAGTTTGATAGAAATCTTGTTGGGACACAAGTACAACCCAATGGTGATTTCTCCCATTTAACTGTTATTAAAACATAAATTTTAATAACCGGCCTATTACCAGATAACGCTTCTATAAATTAATGTAAAAATAAAGTAACATTCGTAATGTTCAGATCCTGAAATAGTTACTAGGCCAAAGTACGATATGCCTATACACTTGACCAACTCGTTTGAAAGTGCTTGAATTCCTAGAAGACGCTTTAACAGTTACTTTAATTGCGAAATTTTGGCTCATTAGTTGAAGCTTAGAAGGGTTGCATTAGGTATTCAGTATTTCCTCAATTCGTTATAAGAATCAATTAAGGGCTGTTTGAAATTAAACAAAATTTTAATGAGATAAAAAGAAAATTATTTTGATGCCCAATTTCAATACTCAATCCAAATTAAACATTTTTGCAAATAAATTGAATTCTCGGTATATTAATTGTGAAAATTATTTAATTTAGAAATATCTGAGGATCAAATTTTCAGGTTCTCAAATTAAATAAATATTTTTTTATCCCGCCCGTTCCTGTGATGTAACCAGTGTTTCGAATTGCTGAATATATTAAATGCTTAATTAATTCATATCTCTGCAATTACTAAGAATATTCTCGCGACTCTTCTGTAATCTTCAATTTAAACAAAAAATAAACAAATTAATCAGTGAAACTCAAAAAGGGTTTATTGCTTTAAGCCCCTGCTTTAAGCTTTACTGATTAATTTGTTTATTTTTTGTTTAAATTTGATAACATCGTGAACAATATTATGTGTTTACCATATGAGTTTTATATCACCCGTCGATGGGAGGAGTGCTCTCACAAATCTGTTGTAGTGTTCATATAAAAGAATAAAAATTGTGTCACACTAATAACAAAGTTTTATTTTCATAAAATTTTAAAACGAAGCGTTACGAAGTGAATGCCGATTTAATCAACAAGACCATAAAACATAAAATCACATATTAGATTTATTTGGATATTTCTTTATAAACCGGGTTGTGATCACGTGGCTAGTATCGCGGACTCACTATTCCACAACTACATTCTCATGTTCTAATGGTGAGATATTTATAACTCGTAAATGGCCCACAAATTTGAAATATTTGTTAAAATCATATTAACGAAAATATTTTTTTTTTAGAAGATAATTTCAAATTAAATAATTGGTCATCAGGACCTTTGAAAATAATAAAATATCGAGTACCTTGAGACAAAAATATGAAACATTCATATAGGAAAAAGAGATGTTATCTAATTAGATCACTGATCACACTCATGATTCTAATCAGATGAAAAAAGACAGTGATTATCAGGCGATCATTTCCTAACTTTATGTTACCTAAGGAAAATCTAAGGTAACCTCAGGTTACCTCACAGTGGTTTGAAGTATTTTTTTTATTCAATATGTTAAAGGTTAATCTAGGCGTTATAAAATATTTAAAAATAGAGATAGGGATAAAAATTTAACCAAATTATTTTCAGCTGAAGCACCAAAATAAAACATTTTGAAATTGCTAAACTCTAAAAACTACGCGCAAAACTTTCTTGGAATCGGTATTGTAACGCTGTGCTACATTAAACAGAAAAAAATATATTTTGAAACACATTTTTTTTTAAAACATATAAATATACTAATTATGTACTGTTAAGTATTTTTTTTTTCAAATATAAAAAAAAATCCCAAATATATTGAAATGTTATAGCAAAATACAACTTAATAATTTTAAAAACAGGGTTTATAAATAAACAGTTTTCTTAGAATGTAAATAATGTGACATCATAGACACAAGAATAAAAACCTAAAATGGTGTTAACTTATTTAAATTAATAAGTGAAAGGGATGAACCTAAAAAAAGAGAGCACATTGTTAATTCAGTTAGTTTTTATAAAAAAAATATGAGAAACTTAGGATATTAAATTTATGTTTTACTTGGATAAAAGTCAGCAAAAAAAGTATAAAAAACTACACTAAAGTTTCTCGTTCTCAACATCATAGCATTTTGTGAATCCCTTATTGATACTTTTAAATACGTACATGTATTTTAAAAGGAAATTTGTATGTTATGAAAGATATTAAATACAAAAATATTAGAATCAGTGCTATTTTCTACCCATTCGATACTGAATGCTTCCACATTGAAATTATTAAAAGTGAAAAAATTTGTACGAAGCAGCCTAAGGGCATATGGGTATTTTTTAAACGTATATTGAAAAATAATCAGCTTAAAAAACTAACTCATATATTACCCTGAAAATGGCTCTTGCAACGATAACCGTCGGAACGAATCCGACCTTTACGGACTAATCAAAAAGACGATACATATAGATAAACTGTTACCTTACTAGGTCACGGGACCGTGATAATCTACGTACCCAATAAAAGTAGGTACTAATATAAAGTTGTTATTGTAAGTATAAAAATGTTACAAAAGGTAGCATAAACTTCTAAAATAATACGTTAATTTTAATTTATAACAATTAAGACTTAAAAATTAATAACGGATATAAAAATACAAGTTATTTAAAAGCCCGTTCACATATGACAAAATATACAATCGCATACAATAATCGAAAGTAAAAAAAAACACAAGTTACAACGAATTACAAATATGCACGTGAAAAATGATACCAGTTATTCATATATTATTTTTAGCGTTTTGATCAAAAGGCGATTTCTTCGTTTTGATTTACTATTTCGCGCTTGTAACTTTGAGAAAAAAATATTTTATGTAAACAAATATTTCGTTTAAAAGATCTAGAAACGGTGAAGATTCTTATTAACTTTAGCAGTTCTTTGCGTAGTAGGAGTTTGTTTTGTAGAACTCTATATAACGAGTATAATCTAAATATTAAAATCAAACACTGATTTGCGTATAATACATATTCATTTATTTTTAAAACGAATTCTTATATGCAGTTAAATAA
Organism: Micrasema longulum; assembly: GCF_059751315.1. Lineage (NCBI taxonomy): Eukaryota > Metazoa > Arthropoda > Insecta > Trichoptera > Brachycentridae > Micrasema > Micrasema longulum. Next base: position 958,396 of record NW_028277677.1, read on the forward strand.
GTCCAGGTACATAAATGATAATTGTTTTAATTGAACTCACCATGTTTGGCGTGTACACTGATTATAACTATAGGTAAAACCAATGATTTAGTGTAAGACGAGTATTTCTAATTTCATAATATTATAAACATCTTAAACACACGAATATACCAGAATTTCTTGTTTTTTTTTCCATATTTATAACAATGCCAAGCATGATGCGTTCAGTTAAATAGTGTAGGCACTGTCATGGTATTAAACAAAGCAGGTACCATGCCTAACTTTTTTGAACATGTAAAGTAAATTATCACTTGGCAACACTGCAGGCCAGAGCAGAAACTGTCGACGAGTTGACTGACGTAATAAAAAATGGCGAGGATACGCAAGCATGTGAGATTTTGCTGACGCTGAGAGTAATAGAACCCGGGAAAGATATATATTCTATTGAAACTGGATTGAAATCGATCCCTTTTCGTTGACCACATACTTAATTGAATAACGCTGTAAGTTTCCTTACTTTTTAAAAAACCTATATGACAAATCATCATGGATGAGCATAAAGCATCATAGCACTCAGCTTTATAGATAAAATTTCTCTTACCCCATTTTAAAAAGATATCTGAATTTCCGTATATTGAATGCCTTGTTCTATAATTAAAAGTTCCACACTCTTTAAGTAAAGTCAACAAATAAAGTGGATCAAATGGAGTTTGTTACGTCTCGATAGATTATGAGATTTATTTCAGCAGAAAGAGAGGAATATGTCCCAAAAACATAAAGATGATTGTAATAAATTGAATATAAAACAAATTCATTTTTAACCATTTTCTTCACTTAATGCCCTGTCAAATATCCCCAACGTTGGCAATCACTCTGGCAAAAATCTATCTGTCCTGAGCTGCCCAGAAAATCTACTCCACAATCCTGAAGCCAGTCAAGTCTGGTATATTTCGCAGCCAGGACATCTGTCTTCTTCCCGCCCCTTGTGACCCTCAATCTTGCCTTTTAAAATTAAATGAAGCTAGTGGTACTTTTCTCCACGCATTATATGCCCTAGATACGAGCTTTTATGGTAGTTAAGTTAAGTGGTCGTTTTTAATCAGTTATTTATATTTTTTCTGCAACCGGTTTCAAAGCTACACAAGCTTCATTTTTCAAGGTAAACTTAATAACTAATCTTTTCCTATTTTGTTTTAACGGTAATAAATCAATATTATCGAACATACAACAAAACATATAGAGCTAATAAGTCAAGTCTTTTTGTCATGTTGCTTTTGTAAAAAAAACAATCGTAAAGTGAGATGGATACAACTTTTAAAACTATCCAAGAGTGGACTAAAGGAAATGTTGTTTAGGTATCCAGTTATTATTTTTTTCCCTTTTATGAATCACTTTTTAAATTTTAAGATTTCCAAGTTGTCTAATTTTGTTTTCTTTCATGAATTATTTTCTCTCTAGACAGGGTGTCTAGTTTAAAAGATTGTATCCCTCTCACTTTACAATAGCAACATGACACAAATATTGGGAACTTGTGGGCTTTATGCCTGTTTTCCCGATCATGCAGGAAAAAAATATTTGACTAATTAGCTCAATATGTTCGATGTAATATTTAGTAATCACTGTTAAAATAAAATAGAATAAGAATCTTAATTAAAGTTAAAATTAAAGTTTGTGTAACTTTGAAACCGGTCGGTAGCAAAAATAAAAATACGTGGTTAAAAACAAAGTTGTTTTATATTTATGTTATTATAATGAATAACCACAAAGTTACTGCTTTAAATAAATTTTTTGTATTAAATGATATTTACAATAATTATTAAAATGTATTAAACAACGTAAAAATTAAGTATAATATGTACATTGTTATTATTGAAGCACACATAAAAATATATTTAAATGTGTCCTATATCAAGATTCAAAGTAAAAAAAATAATAAATAATAATCAAACCTCGTCGCAGAATCACGCCGATTTCCTTGGATTTATATATTTTTGTGTTTAGTAATGTAAAATTTCATTGATCTTAAGCTTGTTATAAATTAGTCATCTCACTCATAAATCTGAATAGCTATTTGGAAGTTTTTTGTTAATAAGTTTGAGTCATTAACTTAAGAAAAGTTTAAAGAGGCAGATTAATATCGTGAACGTAATTGTATTATAAAATATGAAATCTGTTAACATAATTCAAATGTTTTTTGTTTAAATTTCCAAACTATTTTCCTGGGTAAATCTGTAAGAGATCCGGTTAAGTTTTCTACATTTCTCATTTTTATGGAGTATTATTCTTGGTGAATGAGTTAGCTGGTGGATGCATTTTGAAAAGAGGGCGTGAGAAACTCGATACGTTAATTTTGATTTCTTAATCTTGAATCAAAACATTCATTGAATAACTATATATTTTTGATTCTCACACTCTCGCTTAATTGCTTTACAGTTCCAAGACTTGTATAACTGCCTATAAGGATCTTCATTCTATTTAATCTTCAGATTCTTTTGAAAATTTTCTTACAAAGCAAAACAACTGTCAAACTTTTTGCGCTTTCAAAAAAATCGTCAATTAAATCGGTGTTTGGTTTAAATATTAAGATTTAAAAACAAATATATACGAGTATATGAATATTTACAAGAAAAAACTATCTTTTATGTCACTGGACTAATTCCAAATAATCGATGTCTTACTATGCCAGTTAAATGAGTTTATTCTTAGTCAACATATCAAATGGATTTATTAGTGAATATTTTAGTAGAATTTGTAACTTACTAACGTTATCTTAACTGTTTTGTTTAGTATATTAAGTGGTTACTTTAATTAGATAATAATAATATAAAATATATTAAGTGAAGCCATTATTAAGTTTGAATGGAAATAGCACAGATTTTTATAAACGAACACGTCGTTAAATGTCCAACACTTTAGAAAGACGAGGATCGGATCCTGGGTGCGGTTACTCGTACAGAGCTTGCGGAGGATCTGGCCTGCCAGGTCTCGCCCAACTGATGCGGTAGTGGAATGAGGCATCGTCTGGCGCTGCCTCTATTACCTGCAAACAAAACAATTACTAATTAACCTACTAATTACACTGACGTACTTATTATAAATAGAATAGGAGTAGAGACTCCTTTATAAGTTTAATCTAAAAAAATGCGTTCCCCTTAACGATTTGAATAAAATAGACATATCATAATATCACGATACTTAAGCAATAGAGTGGGCCAATGATTTATGAAGTTTTTTTTTTAGATATCAAAGTGAAAAGGGTCTAAAAAGTTGTCTTTTGGATCGCATTGAAGGTAAAAATTATTTAAAAAATATTCTATACTACTTTTGGCCCTCAACAGAAGTTTGAAGTTTATAGCTGTCTGAACATTTTTTAATTATCTCTATTGATAAAATTATTTTTTGTTCGTAAAGATATAACTTAATCACATTACAAATTCGAACACGTTTTAAAACTACCGAAATGCAAAAAATTTACACTCTGCGGAACTGATTCCGTTGAGCGCCTGACTAAAATTGACGAAAATAATGGCACATTAAAACAATGCTACCCATTTATTACAAAACAAAGTGCAACTTACGCCCTTGGATGCTTATATAATAAGATTTAATGCAGATTATACATTTTAATTAGATTGATTTTCTTACTTAAATACGAAATTACAGCCGGTTTAGGGCAAAAAATTTACTTTTACGAAAACTCCGAGCTCTGGTGGAGGGCCAAAAGTAGTATCAAATAATTTTTTTAATATTTTTTGCATCCCGAGTAATCCAAAAGGCAACTTTTTAGACCCCTTTCATTTCAAAATTCGGAAAAAAAATATCGGCCCACCCTATTACGCAATCATTCATGTATGAAAGAAATAAACATATTTATTTATAAATTTTGAGTAATATGTTGAACGGTTTCGAGGTTACTTTCTTATCATCAAAACTTGAATTAACTTTCTCGCATTGCTTTTTTATATTATAAAATACTGTAAGAAAAAGAAGGAGAGAGAAAAAGGATAATTGAATCATAAAGGGAATATTTTTAAAAGAGGAAACGAAGTTAAATTTCATTGATTATTTATTATGGGGAGTTTTTGGTTAATGGCTTAGCATATTTCTAATCTTTCTTTATTCTCAAAACGATGAGCATTTTTATTAACATGTAAAATATCTTCACCCATTTCCTAATTAAAATCATGGTTTTTAGATATAACACCATTTGTGAAATCTGAGTAATTATTGATGAGACATCATATATTTACATTCTAAGATTCAAATGGTGTGTTTACATGAAGTTTTACCAATATGGAAATTCGGACAATTTTAATAATTTATCAATTTAATCCCGACGACGAAGAATTAATCTTGAAACAGGTCGACGTTAACTCAAAAGTTAAAAAGGTTTATACAAATTGATAAACAAATAAATGTTAAATATCGCACCATAAACTGAAAATGTTTTTTATACTACAAACATATTTAATTAGTTCATTTTATTTAAGTGAACGTAACTCATAACCATACGACAAAAGTTGGCAACTGTCATCATTTTGAAATATTTGCTTAAAAATATACCTAACATGGAAATGTCCTTAGAGTGATAATCTAATAGAGTCGCACAAATGGAGAAAAACCTTTTTATAATTTTTAACCACCAAGTAAGCTTCATATTACAGAAATAAAACGGGCCATAGGTACTTGGGTAAATTTACAAAGGCAAACCAAAACCATCCATTGCACGTTTGTGACAAAATAACGAACACTCTCAAAGTGGAATGGAAGGCCTGTTGATGCCTGTCAATAGTCCGGCTTCTCCTGAATGAGTTTTCTGTGGTTTCCTCTTCTTAAAGCAAATGCTGAGAAGTTCCTTAACATGGCCACAGCTGACTATCCCACCAGATCTTCACACTTTAAAAAGGAAGTAAATCACTTATAATAATTAGAACCTTTTGCAGTTAACATAAGCCTTGTACATGATACCCAAGCAAGGCAAAAAATAAGCAACTCCCATTTTTCTTTTTAAATGACACGTTTATTGTTAAACTAAAAACCAAACTAAAAACAAACAAAGAGAATTATTACTCTGAGGAAATATCACATATTACGAATACAAAAAAAAATAAATAAACGGATTTAGAAAAATTAATTGTATTATTGAAATCAATATTGATATTATATTGTGGACAAACGTTTTAATACATAACTTTAAAAAATTAATTATTGAAAAATGTTTCACAAAAAAACGCGATATGTTTGGCTTTGATAGTTGTGACGTCAAGATTCGTGACGATGTTCTATTTAAATTTAAACAGTCACAAACAAAGTTTAAAATTTACCTAAATCATGGCGTATTAGGGGCGTGATCAATGCAATTGACCGTTTTTACGGGAATTTAAAATTATGAATTTAAAAATGTTTTTTATGTGACTAATGAGAAGTAAACATTTTTTTTTTACTCGACGGCATTTCGTAGACCCTTATTTATCAAAAACTGTGAGAAAAAAACGTGATATTTGTCTATTTCATTGACATGTAATACATTGACATGCCCTGTAGAGTAAAATATTATTACACCAGGGCTGCATGCAAGGATATGCATATGCTACCAAAAATTAAAGGATACTAAAGGTACAAAAAAAAAAAAAATTTACACTTTGTATTCCGGAGCCGTGTAAACACGTAATTATATAACCGCGCGTTGTGTCCCGGTCCCGTGTTTTACCAGCTGTCTAAACAAGTGCATTACATTGTAATGCGCAATGTGGCTCTCCATAAAAGCCGATGCTGGCAAAACTATCATACAAAAATGAATTATTGAATTATCTCAAATAAGTACGAGAAGTTTCAATTGATTTAACCCAGCATTTTCATAATTATGACACTTTTAAGAAACCCTTCACAAAGCATGAAATTTCACAAAAATGGGCCGGGAACAGGGTAAATTCGTATTCGTGTGTATTAGGCCGGTGCTCAAAGTGTTAACGTTAACAATCAACATTTGTTTTTGGTAGATACCAGTCAAGTTTTTTCCTTCAATTCCTTATAATTTAAATCCTTTCAGTTCTTTTAACTAGATTTTTAGGAGCGAAAAGACAATATTAGCTCACGTTTATTATATTTTCAAAATGTATTCCTATCAGTGCATAACGGTTATTAAGAAGAGCTTTGTCATTGTGCCGCTAGGCGTAATTAAACGTTTACATTTTTTATTTTTTTATATTTAAATATTGATTGTTTTAAGTTTTGTCAATCACTCATAAATACATATTTATGAACAAAAAGTTGCACAATCCTTTTTTAATGTTTATCCGAAAGGTTGATACACGTTGTGACCCAATCGGGCATTTTTTTTTCGATTCTAAACGTTACACCTAGCTGAGGGACGAAGAACGAATAGAGTTGGGGCATGAGTTAGGTGTCATAATTTTTGAGGGCTCAGGGCATATCTTTTTATTTAATGTCAATGCCTAATTATCTATTTATTTCATAAAATGAATTGTGTACAAATAAAATAATAAAATATTTTGTTTTTTATACAGTTGCAGTGTAATTAATGCATTATTTCATCACACATGACAGCATACTTTTCTGCGTAGCATCACTTCTGATCATGATGAAAGTTTGTTAAAGAGTCAAACTATGGAAGGCAGGTTTTGGCCTGGGATTAAACCATAAAAAGGTTGAGGAAAAAAAACACGGAGTTTTGAGTCTTGGCATTATTGTTTGTTGGTGTCTACTATATAACATATCTACACAGAAAGTCCCGGAGGGTGGATGCACTAAGGGAGACAGAGGGTTACAAAGGTTGCTTTTGATGGTTTTCCACAAATATTTTCGAAACTCCTATAAACGAAAATATTAATCCTATAAAAAAGCTAGCAATAAAAAATATGTAAATAATTTTATTTACTTAAATATGTTTGTCAATTTTATTTTTCTATGGCTGATAGTATCGTAAATATTTGTGGAAAACCGTGAAAATAAATTTTCATACCCCCCCCCCCCCCCCCTTCACATTTAGCGCACCCAGCACTCTCAGATTATTTCAGTATGTTATGCAGTAGATACCAACAAATAATCATGACAAGTTTCAAAACTCCGAACTTTTTTCATTCGAAAAAAAATATTTGCTTGGGCTACGCCCACGAATTAAATTCTATTTTCTTCACGCCATAAACGTGTCTATTCGATTATGCGCCATTTAATTATTGGAATTGCGATGCAGTTCCACCTTGAAATTACAGTGAAAAACTTAATCTACTTAACAACACGCGAGTAAGTCATTCAATTTTATATGACACATTGCAAAAACTATACAAACCGGTGACTCTTAACTGATTAATGTCTTTCGACGTCGCACACTGTTTTGCTTCACACAAACTAAACACCATAAAGTCGCTTAAGAATTTTCGAACGATAACGTATTCTAAGATAATCAGCTTCACAAATGTATGCTTAATTGGTCTGATTGCATACTTATAATTTTTTTCGGATAATTTATAATGCGTTTTTTTTTGTAACATTCACCATTCTGACAATGTTTAAAGATCTATATTCCTGCAATTCTTTCATCTGTTGATGTTTTTGAAGTTAAAGAGCCGAAACCTTTATTTATGCATGTGAGACGGGCACACATTCACTCATTGTCGCACAGCGGTCGAGGTTGTATTTCGAGTTTAAATTGTTTATTTTTGTTGCCGACACGCGCGCGTGCTCGGACCAGAGGGCTACCACTAGGGTAACGAAAAATTCGCTGATCCGACCACTGCTCCAGTTCCTGGTTCCGGATTGTACATCCGAAACCAACAGCGCGTCGCTAGCAGCGGCAGGACTCCGTGATTCGTCGTGAGACGAATACAGGGACCGTGCACCTGGCTACGGTTTTAATTCGCACGGCGTTCGCCCTCCGGGGGGGGGGGGGGGGGTACTATCGTTGTTGAGAGAGGAGCCGCGATCAGGGGCCGCTGCGTGGACGCCGCCGTTCCCCTAGTAAGGGTCGATCACTCGCACCCTGCATCGGCTCGGAAGCCTGCAGCGCAGAACCCCGTTGCTTAGTCCGTAAAATAATCCCATCTAGAGCCTGGCTTACACAGTGGTCTGCAAGCAAGAGGGCTGCAAGGCGATAGCGGGGCGGAACAATCAACGATCTTCGGATTCGGAGTGGAGCGAAGCAAAAGGTGTCTTTGTACTTTTAAAGAGTTTTATGGTTTTTATTACACAACATTACATAGAAGTAAAAACGTTAAGATATTTGAAAAAATATTGATATTTATATTGGATTGGAAGTTTAGTCCCCGGTCAACTAGTGAAGTGGAAAAAACTTTCCTTTATTAAGGAACTGGCCCGAGGGACTGGATTTACCTGTATTTAACGAGCAATTTGGGAAAGATGGCTTTCCACAAAGTTGCACGTTTGGCAAGAGCCAGCTGGGGGTTGAAATTTCAACGGTCTATTATAAATCCATTTTCCTTGGCATGGTGAGTTGGCTGTTGGGCTCACCGATGAGAGTTTCAATATTTAAGGTGAATTATTTTATGTGGACAAAGGCAACTTCTTCTGGCTCTTGATAGAGCATAAAGGAATTGCTCGACGAATGCACTCCCGGTTCTAACGGGCTTGTCCCCGTTGGATCTGAAGGTTCAGCGACATTCCGCTAATTTCCACTTTAAAAAAATGCGTTCTTCTGTCGTTGATGGCGTCCGTCTACTTCCAACTGAAGGAATGTCTCAATCAAATATATTTAATGCTTGGCGATCGCGATGGGAATCTTTCCCTTTAGAGACGGTTATCTTTCTTTTTTTCCTTTTTCTTGGGTTATCCCTGATCACTGGACTACGCAGTTTTTATCAAGTCATAGTAAATTTAGATTTGTTTTTTTAATACGGTTTATTTCCCTTCGTGCTGCTGCAGATATCCTAATCAGTCTTCTGAACACATCCTGTGGTTTTGTCTTTTTCCACCTCTCTATGATTACCGAATGGATCTTCTTGCTACTATCTGTGGCCCTGTTTTCGTGGTTTTGACGGATATATAGATTTGGTGGCCTTTAAAAAAAAAATTAAGGCTTTTAAAGAAAAATTGTAATCGTTTTGGCGAATTGATCATGTCCAATCAGTTAAACCTCAGTGAGTGAAAAATTGATTTTCCTCTTTTCTCAACCTAATGAAGTGCATACTATGTACTTCTGAATTACTTTCTTTCAGCACAAAGATGCTAAGTCTACCAGATTACAGAAAACTCCTTGCAGCAGCTTTTCTCATTCAGCAACGAGCATTTCTTCCATGTATGTGGGCACCGCCAGAGAGGATTTTATCTTCAGATGTCGTGGAGAAGCTGTATTTAACGAGCATAAGAATTATAATAATAATCTCTGAACTGATTTCTGTAAAATCAGATAGAAAAAAAAACTGTGTCTTGATTTCTTCAGATTAAACTTGGTTAGACCGACCGCATAGCGCAAATTTCAGGTAGATTCCTATAATGCAGAATTTGATACGGCCGTTAAAGTTGAGATATCTTAGTCAGGTACATTTGATAAAGCTCGTTCGAAATGTATAGAAAATTAAAAGTATGCACTGTTTTAAACCGGATTGTAGGTAATTAAAAAATATTATGATTGGTGAAGATTGCAGCAAGATCGGACTCTGAGTGCGCCTGGCATTGGCTAATTCATACCGCTCCGGCTAGACTTTTTCGCGCTTCTGAAGCTAGATGACCACGATTTCCGAGAACGATTACAGACCCCCCCGGGGTCAGAATCAGTCACAAAAACCGTCAATCCTAATAGATTTGAGTTTTTTACCTGATTTTGGACAAAAAAATCACACGCCGACTCATTTTGCGCGGGAAAATTGACCTAAAAATAGATAAAAATAAATATAAAATCGGTATCCGAGAAAATTTTGATTCAGAAAAAGTACAGATTACTACAGTTTTTTTACATATTGTATTTTGAAACATAGTAGGTGCTCCTGTACACAAAAGTTCACCTTTGGTTATTTAATTAACCTTTTTTTTGTTTTTTAACCCCTCAAAGATTTAATTAATGAACAGAACTTATGTTCAACTTAATTTTTTATCGTATTTTTCTGGCTAAACCTCGCATGAAACATCATGTTTATTTTTTTGTTTTTAATACACTACGTATACGATTTTCAGGCAATATAATTTTTTGATATGAAATAGTTTATTGAAGCGAGATCAGTTTGTGACAGTGTATAAAAATGTTATAAATAAATTTCGGTTAAAAAAAAAAAATGTTACGCATTAAACACATACATTTATAAAAACTTTAATTTCTTAAGAATTTACTATGTTCGTTTCAGTAAACTATCATATAATCAAAAGAATATATTCAACACAGTTTTTCATTTTGCCAGGATAAAATATATCACACATGTGTTTCGAGATCCCTTTAAATTTTAAGCTTCTAACTTGTGTGAAACAAATCACTGTGCGTTGTTTTAAGGCCATTAGACCAAGTTTGAGTTGAAATAATTGTGACGTTTTCTTAAAAATTGTCTTAAATGGATGTTGCGTCATCTTGTTTTTTTCATGCAAAACATTTCTTCCATCAATAATATTTTAAATATATCCAAATTTTGCAGATACGGCTGGATTTCATAGACAAGGCAGTTTTTAAGATTAAAATTGAAATTAACAGGGAGAGTAAATATAATTGAGAATAAATATGAAAGTGTAGGTATTTACATGCCTATTATTGAGTATTTTAAGTGGCCTCCTTATACACTGTGTAACATTTACCGTTTTGCTTAGGTTTAAAAATGTATATTTCCCTTAATTTTTCATATGTTGACTTTTGTGAAGTAAATGAGCTGAAACCTTTATTGGTGTGGGTGAGATTCATCTAGCTGAAATATTTCCCCTAAAAATACTTTTTTTTTACTTTTTTTTAAAAACAGTTAGTTCAAATAACAATATTTTGAGTATGTCCAAATGTTTGTAGACAAGGTTTAATTTTACTCCCTATGCAGTAATTAAGAAAAAAAAATACAGGTACAAAAAGGGGACATTTTTATTTATTATAGTTTTTTCTTTGCATTTAACAATTCTCTCGCCAAGCCCGTATCATAAGTTAAAATACAAAAAAATATTACATACACATTATTACATATACAAGAGCATAGCCTGTGGGTATCTTATACATATTTATATTTTATTTCAAATTGATATTAAAGATACTAAAATAATACGATAGATACTAAAAATTAAATAAATGAGTGCTAATATTAGAACACAACTTTTTTGTCGCTAAAAAAGGAAAATTATAATAAACGTATTTTCTGTTCATTAAAAAAAAGCTATATTCATCTGCTTTTTTGGTACATAATTTCAACAAAAATGTATATCGAAACAAATTTAAAAAAATAATCTCTTTTCATATTGGCCTTATAAAAAGCATGAAACAGTTTTGGAGCTATGAAAAATGATTGTCTTAACAATCCTCACCGAATATTTTTAAGAAGAAAAAATAGAAGTCTAGGCATTAACAGGGCTTATGACCTGCCAGTGGCTGGTTGAAGTCACAGCTTAAAAATTTATTTTTTCCAATTTTTGCGAAAAATTGACAAGACTCCAGCTAATAGACAAGTATGTATTTATTTACAAGGCTAGAATTTAAGTTTATTATGCAATAATATGACACAAAATAATAAATAATGTAAATAGAAAAGATGATACATTAATTTACGATTTGGTCTTGTTAAATAATCGAATGAAATAAGGGTCTGTAAATTTTTTAAAAATAAATATTTGCTTTCTTTTGATTAACATAAATATTTAAATTTTATGGGTCATTTTAAACGAGTTGTAAATAACTAAATATGTTGCAAGAGAAAGGGAAAACATTTTGAGAGGAGAATATGGATGTCTATGCATTTTTAAGCCTTAAAACCCATCGTCGGCTGGTTTAAGTGGCCTCTTTACACACTATGTAATATTCAACATTCTGCCAATGATACCAAATTTCTCTCATGATCAAAAACAGAAAAGGTAATGAATATCAATTTAAAAGGGGTTATAATAGTTTCGTGATATTTTTAATGATCACTTGTTGATCAATAAATAGTATATCAATATGGTTTAGATGTTAAGTTTATAAATAATTATAATGGCTTTGGCTAGTTACCTTTGCGCTTTATTTTTTTAACGCAAGCATGTTTTTAATAAAAATAATCATTTTTTATAAACAATATTTATTTGTGGGTTTGTGTTATTCATATTTATTTATATCATTATTCTTTATTAAAATGTGCAAAACGATATTTTTTTAAATGCTGAGGTTACTTCCTGTTTCCCAAACACGGTCGACATCAATTCATCAATTTAATGGCGCTGATTTCATTAAATTTTCAGTTAAATAAACATTAAGTATCTGTCGGATATTGGGCTACTATCCGGTATCTGTCTGGACAGTAAAATTACACCGAGTAGGCCGAATATTGAATAGTTACCGGATATCCGTTTTATCTCTCCGTTTCTCGTTGGTTTTCCCGAATTTGACTCCAAAAATTGTGTGAGTATTTCGTAACGATTGCGATTGTGTAAATATTTAATTGTAATTTAATTAAATATCCAAATAATTTTTTTAAATGATCACATTAAAAAAAAAACAGTTTTACGTAAGCTTTTTATTAAAATATCGCGAAATCAAATTGGGTGACATGTGTATCCAGCGCGACCACTCGCGTCACAAACTGAGGCGCGACCTCGGTAGGGGTAAAACGTTTTATTTGATTTTAATTAAAAAAACATAATCCTAAATGGAATTTTGTACAAGCTGCATAATTTTTCGGTTGAAGAAATAATACCTTAATTAAATTCAAACTCAAATATAAACTTGCAAACGAGGTGACTCTACGGGGGTTGCTACTTAAGTTTTGAGAAATGGCAACACCAGTGTGAATATGTCAAATCTGATATTGTCGTGGTAAAATTTGCCATTTTTAGTGTTAAACGTACTCAAAACGTTTTGTCATACGAGTGATATTTGTATTGTTTACAGATACTTGAAAAAATAATTTTCTTAAAAAAATGGAACTTAATCGTGAACATTTTCGTGCGATGATTTTCCATGACTTTCGACGTGGATTAAACCAACAACAGGGTGCCGATAAGCTTTTGATAGTAAAGCAACATCTCAAGCCACCGTGTTTTGCTAGTTTTCTGAATTGAATTGTGGTTGCACTTCGTTACAGGACGAATTTCATGAAGGTCGTCCAAAATCGGCTGTTGCGCCAGAAAAAATCGATGCTTTGCGCTAACTGATATTAGAAGATCGTCATGTGATATACCGTGAGATTGATGCATGCTTGAGCATTTATTTTACCTACATACATTCAACATTGCATGAAAATTTGGTCGTCAAAAACATTTGTTCGCGTTGGATACCGCATAATATGACAATCGCTCAAAATAAACTCGTGTAGATTGGTGCAAACAAATGTTCAAAAAAATCAATAGCGGTGCTTCAAAAGACGTCTTTAAGGTTGTGACAGGCGGCAAATCATAGATGTATTCATGTAAACCCAAAACTACACAACAATCAATTTCATGGGTATTTTAAGACGAGCCAAATCCTATAATACATTTAAACAACAAACTAATACATTTAAACCAACAGCACGATTGAAATCTATAAACTAAAATCAATAAACACGAATCTAATGCCAAGCTGTCTTTACCTGCAAATATTCTTCGACTCTAAAGTGGCTCCTTTCAAACAGCCTGTGCTCGACAAAATCTTTTTTTTTGTTTGCAAAGCCAGAATTTTAAGAGGTACTTTGTTGTAGAATCGTTTGCAGTTTGAAGCAAAAGAATCATTAATTTTTTGTAGTCTAGTAGTGGGCACAACTAGCATATCTTTAGTTCTTTCTATTTTATCTACATAAATCAGGTTTTTTTCCTCTTTTTCCATTTCCTTTAAGACACGATCCATTTTTTTTTGAACTTTTGAAAAATATTTTATTTTTTAGGCTTATAAATTTAATCGAGAGCACTAGTTTCTGCAAACGCGTTTATTTTATTTTACAATAACTCGTCAAACAATAGAATAAATCAAGCAATGGAATAATAATAACCACAAAAAAATCAAACCACATCAAAAATGTTTTTGTCCCTACTTTCGCGATAAAAAAACTGTACAATTTGTATTTTTACACAAGAGAAATCAATTTATTATGCATATAAGTATTCAAATACATTCACAATAAACACGTTTGTAAAGGTCAAAGCTGAAATGGCCCATGAGTATACAAACGCCTGTTCTTAAATACACGGAAAACGTCTGAAAAACAAACATGAAAAATAAACTGAATGGAATTTCAGCAACAAGTCGAGTTCGTCTAAGCAATAGGATCTCAAACTCATTTCACCCAACGTCTTCTTTGAGAATGAAAAACTATCTGCAGACCCCCAAAATTTTTGAATCTATGTCTGTTGCGCATCTTTTTTTATTTTAATTAAACAAATTCTTGAAAAAATAAGTATAAAATTACAAAATTGTTGGTACATACATAATTAATAATAAAGTTTCTACCTCTCTAATATAGTGAAAACTTGTGTTTAGAGAAGGAGTTCGTTTTACATGTATTTATATATAAAGTATCTGTATGCATATGTTTTAAATTTTATTTACATTTTATTTTTACTATATTGAACAGATTCTTTAAAAAAGGATATTATATTCTAAAATATACACAATTTTCCACTGTACGGAGTTCAGACTAGGGTGGATTTCATGTGTTTTTTCGATTCAGATTTAAATGTTTTAATATTTGGTAGTGACTATTAAATTTCTGGAAGATTTTTAATGTTTTTTAAGATATGAAAAATGATTTAAAGCTGCAGTTGTATTGCATCTGTGTAAAGTTGTTAAGAGAATTTTCAAAACTTGTTTTTTTTTCTTTAAAAATTTGTATAGTAGTCGTAGATGCTTCTTTAACGATGTCATTAATTAACATTTTATCTAGTTCTTTAAAAAATAAGTTTGAAGGGTAAGTTCTAGGTTTTTAAAAAACAATTTAAGCAATGATTAAAATGGTGGACTTATTACCACTAGCTATTTCTTATAGTCTGCCAAAAACAAACAAAAAATACGGTCTTGAAAAAGGAAAAAAGAAATTACAAAAATAATGATAATAAAATAAATAAATAAAAAGTTTAGAAAATACAAACAGTGAAAAAAACACGGTGTCTATTGCTTACGTGATTTACATTTTATACAGTTTATTTTATTTAATTACATCTTCAAAATATTCATTTATACTCTAGAAACATTTATTTATTGAAAACACTTTTAAGATTCTTGAAATTTTATTTGGACAATTTACTCCTTTAATTTTTTTAAGAAGCTTACTTTAAATTTTGGCTGCCGTGCATATGGATCCTCTTTGTTTTAATTGTTTTGTCAATTTAATTTTTAATTTACTTTTATTTCTGGTGTTACAAAGGGGCTTTTTTCTTGCTAACTAAAGTATTAAGGTCTTGATTTAACAATAAGACTAAGTTCCATTATATAAATGCCCGTCACCGTTAATAAATAATAAAGGGGATTAATTTCTTCTCTCTACTTCCTCTTGAAAAATTATTTCCATCTCTGTTATAAAGAAGACAGATTGTTCTTATTTAAGGAATATTTTGTTTTATTTGCTGTTTTATTTATTCATTTGTAGGCTTAATTCATAACGTTGTAAAAAATACGTTTTTTCAATTAAGTATATGCATAAAAAAATATTTAGTTATTAGAATAAAGGTTTTGAAAAATTCGAGATAAGTTTCTATTTTACCAAGTAAATGTACATATAATTAAAATTGATGGACTAACATGCAAAAAAATGCATGTTTATGCTAATTAACATTTTAAACATTTTTCAAAAGTTGTATAAATAACGCAACAATGAAAAATGTAAAAGCAGATGCAAATTAAATCGATAGGAAGAATTTATCGCAAGTATTCAGAAATAAATCGGTGAGCAGTATTAAAATTTATTAAGTGTTGTGTAATTGTGATTTGTGATTTACCTGCGCTAGGCGGGTGACGCTGAGCGTCGCGACGGTGGCGACGCTCCCTTGTGACGTCGACGCCGACCCCTGACCCGCGCACCCCCCGCACCCTGACTCGCCGCTAAACACGATCCTCCGCCTCTAGCGTTATCACCTCTGAAACAAGAGCCTTCGGTCAGATGGCGTTTATATTTATTAATTTTTCTCCCTCTCAGACTTTTAGGTGTTCAGCTTTTTAGATTGAAGGCGTAGGTCAACAAACCCCTACCGTGCCTTTATTTTGAAGGTATGTACGGGGGGCTAGTATTGAATTTAAATCGAGGTTTTTAAATAAAATCACCTTATTTATGTATTAAATAGTTTCATTTTTTTACACATCACCTTTCGCACCTAATGGTGCATAAGGCACTGCATTGGTACACCAATCGCAGCGTATTTTTTTTTTGGAATCCGGAGGTAAGATAATTAGTCTTACGCTTCAGGTAGGGACTATGAAATATTGTAGTGTGAAAACACCCTTTTTAATACATATTTCACATCAACCATGTCGGGAATCTAACCCGAGACCTCTTGCATGGTAGCCAAACGTGCTTACCGTTACACCACGAGGCCTGTTGTAAAAAAAACGATTATTTACACTATTTTTATAGTTATACAAGAACTTTATCCGAATTTAGAATATCACATAGTAATTTTCTTTATTGAAAATAAAGTAAATTGTAAAACAAATCAATTATAGCAAAAATAAGGTTGATAACTTTTCACACTTAAAATAAGATTGTTTATTTTAAGAAATAATAGGTTTGATATTTAATTTGTTTTATTTTTATATTTTGATTTACACAATAATTGAAAAACAATATTGAAACAATATATATAAATATATATATATATATATATCTGAAAACCAATATATATATATTATAACAAATTGTCATACCGGGTACCAATATTCTATGGTTTATTTACCGATTATGAACCTTTAAAAATTAAATGAAAGAAATGTGCATCATCGTATCGTTCTTACTTATTTCATAAAATAATTCACAATAAAGTACTGATAAAAAGAAAGAAAATCATACGATCTTACTATTTTAAAAACTCTAGCTCTTGGGTATTTCTAATAAAAAATAAATTGATAATTTTATATAACTAAAACGCGTATAGGGAAATTATTAAAGGAACATGACTTCATCTTACAATATTTTTATATGACTCGAACGGGTATGTAAAAAAAATTGGTATAACGATATTGATTCAATAAATTAAACAGGAAAATTATTTAAGTATTTGCTATCTCAATTCGTTGCAACGTAGGGGGAAAACATTTTTGAGAAGGATAAAGTTGTAAGAATATGGATGTTTAAACATCTGCAAAATGGTGAATGTTACTCCGTGTGTAAAATTATTATTATTATTATTTTATTATTTTATTTTATTCAGAAAACATATATTATATTTTATACAGTCATACATAATAAGTATTGAACACAACATTTTTTAACATAAAAAGACCAATGAAGTTTTTATAAATTATGCAAAAGATATAAACATTAAATACGACAAAAAAATAAATAAGAATTTTAAGTAAAAAAAGAATGATTATTGACATTTGCGTTTTCCATGGAGGTAATAAATTAAAATAAATGAAAATACCGAATGTACACTCCGAGCCATCCACGCACACACATGAACGCATAACATATACATTACATGCGGCACATATACATAGCATAAACCACTCAAGGTGCACATTCAGCAACTATCCCAAATAATCGACCCCATGAAGAAATTTTCTGTACAAATGCAACGTGCAGTTAAAAATGTCTACATTAATACTGAGTCCATTATAATTTCTACATGTACGTCTAATGAATGAATTCGATGTATAATTGTTTTTACAATGTGGTACATAAAAAAGGGAATTTAATCTAGTAAAGCGAAGAAGACAACGGAAACCAATATTTTGTAAAAGATACGGCGAATCAACAATATTATTGAGAATTTTGAAAAGAAAAATTAAATCACATGTAAGGCGTCTTTTTTGTAGTGATTCTATATAAAAATTGATCAAAGATGCGCCGTAATCATTTTCAATGTTGCCAAAACGATATTCCAGGCTCCTTATAAATTTCTTTTGAATGTTTTCAATTTGATTAATATACACATTATACTGAGGGGACCATACTAATGAAGCGAATTCTAGTTGACTTCGAACATAAGTATAGTAAAGAAGTTTGAATGTATGTAAAATGGCCACTTAAACCAGCCATTGATAGGTCATGAACCCTGAACATGCCTAGACTTCCATATTCTGTTCTCAAAAATGATTTCCCTGTCTGTTGCAACGAATTAAGATCTAAAGAACTCCCTAGGAAGAAAATCCAGCCTGTCTACAAACATTTGGACGTACTCAAATTATTTTTTGATTAAACTAACTTTTATGAAACGAGGTACAAAAATTGAAAAATTATTTTCAGGCGTTGCCTAGTAGGGGAAACGGTTCAGCCAAATAAATTTTACTCACGTGATAAAGGTTTCAGCAAATATTTTTTTTTATTACCAATATCACGTCCTTTTTAGTAGTATGAACTTAATTAAGTTAATTCAAAATAATATGTGACACTTCTTTGCTACAAACTGTATGCACTGATGAGTAAAATAAGAAAGATTAACTTGGAGACGTAAACAAACAAACAAATCATCACGCCGTTTCCCCGTAGGGGTAGGCAGAGAGGATGGAACGCCGTATCACTCTGGTTTAGCATACAGACCTGGTTTCCTCTACATTTTTTTACATTTTTAAAAATTTATTTTTCAAAAATATTTACAAAATAGTATTAAATTAAAGTCCTGCTGAGTTGCACACATACAACTCGTCAGCAGGTTCTTATAAATTACATCGATTATTTACACTTAACCTGCATTAACAATAATTTTACTTGAAAAACAATTACATATTACATTATGAAAAATTAAAAACTATCACTAATGCAAAAAACTTTTTTCTAATAACCATAATTTGAGCAAACGTCTCACTCCTGTATTTAACTCAGTATTATTAATATTATTTGATAACAAGTTTAATATTTTAGGTATACTGTATTGCAGTGTCCTTTTGCCATACTTATTGCAATATCTAGGAACAGCTAGCCCTTCCGTACTAGTAAACCTGGTGTTGTAATCATGTACCAACTTGAGTTTATACTCGAAGTGCGACGCATGCTGACAAATTACATACATATTCTCATGCACGCACGCCGGTTATTCCTACTCTTGACATGTCCATCTTCAAATATGACTTGAACGTGCCATGCCATTCGCTTTCCAGAATATTTTAATGTTTTCCTGTAATTTTTTCATCTTTTTTATTCCCTCACTTTCATTTAGTATTTTTTTTCTTTCACACACACTCTGTTCTACTCTCTTCTTACAATCAACATATAAAATTTCGAATGCGTCATGCTTACTGACATCCGTTTGATTTACAGTTTTAAAAAGTTTAACCACGCTTTCATTTTTTCTTGAACGCCTTTTTGTGTTTCATAATAATAATAATAATAATGTTTGTATAATTTATACAGCGCCATTTTAGTGAAAATCACCTCAAGGGCGCTTAATATCATCCTAGCATGCATCAAATCTCTTTCCTCCTTGTTTTGCCACACCGCATACTTTCGTTGCTGATTCACACACATTTTTGTTTTTACAATCCCGCATATTATCAATGCTCATACTTTCTTCACACTCCTCTATCAGTCTACGATTAACCGCGCTTTCAAATTTATCTTACATGTGTTTAAAAAAAATCATCATTATTATTAATTATTATTTTTTTCTTTTTTAAAAAACCAACTCAACTTCTAAACACAGTTCTATATTTTATTACTTCATATTATATTTAAAAAAAAAAATTGTTAATTCACTCATCTTTTTATTTTTATTTTTAAACCATCTATACTTCTTAACACTGTTCCTTTCCATTATTTTTTTATATTGTATTTTTTTTAAATTTAAGTTGTTTACATTTACATTTTTTTACATTTTTTTTACTTTTTTTTTTTTTTTGCACCACAACAGGCCAGGAGGCCTAATTACAGTAGTGAATTATATCACAAAGCACCCAGGCTTGAGAAAAATCACATTTTAATTTTTGTGTTCTCACCGGGAATCGAACCCGGAACCTTCCGTGCGTGAATCAAGCGTCTTGACCACAACACCACGGAGGCCGCCAAATATATACTTAATATAAAATATATACTCATCTTCTTTTTTTTATACCAACTTTACTTCTCAACACTGTTCTATCTTTTTTTGCTTTATATTGTTTATATACTTATATTTTATATAACTTTCATGTGTGTAAAAGCCTCGTAAGCGTGAAAAATTAATAAAATAATTTTAAAAAAATAATGTCATCATTTTGAAGTTTTTTTACTTTTACTCTAGAAAGCACCTGTGTCTTACGAACAAGATAACTTTTGATACTATCATGAAGTGATCGGTTTTTATCTCGGCTACATACACCAAATAAATTATATACACCTCTATAAATATCTTACATTTATTGTATAGTTTAAAATGTGTTTTTCATAATATGTATATTCGTTTGTTTTTATAACAAACTTTTTAGAAATAATAAAAAAAGAAAATACAAAATGGTTCATGTTTAATTTAAAAATAAAGTTCAAAAATATAAGGTGGTTTTTATTAAAACAGTTAAAGTTTTTGTTCACTGTCTCTTAATTTTACAAAAAGACATTTAACATAGACATAATGAATTTATTTCCAAAATGTTTTAGCCATTTGCTATTTCGGTAAGTCTGCAAAGTTTCATACGATCAATTTGAGTTCAAGTTTCAAATACTTGAGAATTCTGCTATTACTTCTCATGTCATTAAATATGCCTACGCATACTTATAAACACACCCCAAATATGCAAATTTGTATTTTTTAGTAAGGTTCGTAAATGGCGATTTTTCGAATTCTGACAGGGCTCAAATCTTGCCTAACAAACGGAAATTTTCGAATTGTTTTATTTTTAGCGCAAAAGCTCTTTAATTTAAGAAAAAAAACGTGTTAAAATTTTTGGCGCTAAATATTAAATTAATTATAAGGTATTTTTTTTCTTCCTCTAAAAAAAGGATAAAAATGCCTATTGCTTAAATTCAAGATGTCTTAAAATATTATATTCAAGATGTCTTAAAATAAACATTATTTATTTTTTATCATCAGGCAACTTAAATGAAATACTTAGAGCTATTGACCGCTTAAAGACTACGTCCGAGTACACTTGGGCGTCTAATATGTGCAAAAATTCCTAGACCCGAGATAATTCCGAAAAAAAAATACCTACAGAAATGACCACTCACGAATATACCCGAGCAAAAATAAATTATGCTATGACTAACGAGTTTTTTGCATTATAAAGCATTAATAATTAATTAAGATAAATTTAAATAAATATTTTTTCATGAATATCTTGACTCACACTATGCATTATAGAAAAATTATCAATTTTCAGTCCCATTTTGGGCCCGAAATGGGTTTAATGAACGACACGTATGTTCTGTAAATAAGGATCATTAATTAGAAAATCTTTTTTTTTGTGATTACTGAAGCGGAGGTAGATAAAGTAAAATAGATTGTGCTATTTGGCCAAAACAATTTTGAAATATATGCTCCACTACAATACTTAATTAATACACAGTTCATGTTTTTTTTTTGTTTTTTTTGTAATAAAAATTATGTTAATCCATAAAAATGAAACATATTGTTCATACAGAGCGAAATTCAATATTTGTATAGATTTTACAGCGATTTAAAAATGTGGATTTATCTCAGTTGGTGACTGTGGTGCCGAAAGGCAAACCATGAAGCGTATCGTCGAAGATTGCCCAGCAAGACGCTACCCTGGTGATCCAGTGGATTTTCTGACAGCGGTTCCTAAATCGATAAAGTATCCAACTAGCCTGGATTTGGACCTCTAAATTTAAGTTAGCTTTTTCTAATTTTCTTTTTGTTTTCTATTGTTCATTTAATAAATAACACAAACAAAAAAATAATATTGAATAACTGTTATATTGTACGATATTTGTCACTTTCTAATGAACTCTGTCGATTAATTTCAGTTTGAGACCCGTCGTCCATTAAAAATTAACTTAAAAAATATTTACGTTTTTAGTTTAAATACAAAAAAAAATATAAATTAATCCTTTAGTACATAGATAATACAAAATGTTTTTTTTATTCACAGGAATTAATTCAATGCTGAAAAGGTTAATGGTGAGTTTTCGCACGAAAGGATATTCATTTGCTCTGGCTATTCCTAACAACTTCATACTGTCAAGCTAGTTAACTAATGACTTAGTCCACTCATTCCGTTGGTAATTATAGTTTTTTGCTCATCTTTCATGCAGTAATCTCCAATACAATATTTTTTGATCAGCTTGGCTTTTAAAACCAATTATTTACTAATCTGCCCTTTTTTTAACAAATCATCATCATCATTATATGACCACTCCCTAGTTGGAACATGTGATGTCCATAAAGAATGTATCTTCCCACCTCAGGTTCGCGTCATATAGAAGCCCCTGCCAATTCGTCAGTAGCGGACGTCGTGACCCCGGTGCCTATTCAAATAGGCAAGCGTGGTCAAGGCTCTCAAAAGGCATCCACAGTGTATATCTCTTCCAACTATATCACCTCCGCATGATGACAGTTGTCAGCGGAATTTGCTGCATCTCATATTTCTACATTCTTCGCAAAGTTAAAACCCCGCACAGCCAAGAATCTTCTGAGACAGGTACCTATTCTCAAAAGTCTGTATTTTACCATAGTAAACCCTAAAAGAAGCCACAATTTGCATCCTTAGTGGAAAATAGTTGATACGCAGGCATAATATAGGCATAATTTACTTTTCATCTAGTAAATATCCGATTTCCGAATAGATTTCATACTGTTGAATACTGCACTCGCTATTTTGAGCCGCATTTCAAGCTTTTTTTAAAAGCTGTTATTTTCCGTAACAAATACCCCCAGGTACTTGAAACTCTCGACCTTTTCGATGAATTGGTTTTACTGAGTCAGAGGATTTTGGGCATCAATGTACAAACAGTTACAGAGTACATGAGTTTTTGAAATATTTATTTTTAAAACCATACATGCCATTGGAGTATGTGGATCAATAATTATATTTTGTTTATTTATATAAAACAACAGCTTTTACATATATTGTATACATAAAATAAGAATACATATGAACGAAAATTGTGGAAACAGTCAATAAAATTTTTCCACAGTGGTGTAAGATATTGATTAAGTACATAACCGGTATCAAAATAAAAGCAATTAACAATTGTTAAGCACTAAGAAGTTGCAAATAAAATAAAAATACATATACTTATATACAGTTATAAAAATAAAGTTAATAGAAACAAGATAAATTTTAATTTGAAGAATAAGAAAAGAAAAAAGTAATATAAAAATAATGTAAAAGGTGCAGAAATATAGTAATGAACATACAAATACATACATAATTACTGACGTCGTAAAACTAAACGGGTGTACTGTCTATAAGGATATTTTTATATTTCATATAGGAGAGATGAACAATGTCTGCGTGACCGGAGAGAACAGTATTATAATAATAACATGCTCTAAAGAAAGAATTTACTTATTGAGGTAAAGTTATGATAATCACTGCTCAAAAAATGTCGCTGCGATGCTATGACTGGCATAAATGACGTAAGAGGAAGCGGAACTAGGTGGAACGTGACAATACGTAGGAGGTCGAAAGTAATCATTCAAACAGCATCCAGATTCAGCGCTTCCTAGCTATAGGACGTATTTTACTATATTAAACGCATGAAAGAGCATATACGACATGATGCGCTCTCGGTTTTAACGGGCTTGTCCTCTTTGAATCTGGGGATCTAGAGACGATCGGAAAAGTTCCATTTAAACAGAAAGCGTCCCTCTGTTATTGATGGCGTCTGTCTACTTCCAACTGAAGGAATGTGTCAATCGAATAGAAAAAATGTCTTTAAGTCGATTCTAAACAAAAATATGAAACTTACTATTCATAGATAGCGCTTTTATCATTTTTATTATTGAGAAATTTTCCAAAACTTGGTTTGCGGAAACTTTACACTATATTGATTGCAACAAACACAAAAAATAAGACAAGTTATTTTTTAGTTTGTACACCATTTTGTGAAAAAGACCTAAATTATATTGTTATTGAATTTGTTACAATAAATATAGTGTAAAGTTTCCACCAACCAAGTTTTGGAAAATTTCCATTGAAAATAAAAGTAAAAATGGGATTTTTTAATTAAAAATGATAAAAGCACTATCTATGAATAATTAGTTTCATATTTTCGTTAAGAATCACCTTAAATGCTCTTTTTGATTCTTGGCAATCGATATCCTAATCAATCTTCCAAACACATCCTGTGGTCTTGTCCCTTTCCTCTTTTCTATAATTATTATGTAGAGCTTTTCGCTACTTATGTCCTGAAATGGAGTGTGCGGTATGTGGTGGGCAAGCTATATTAAACTCTATCTCTACAATAACCATCTTTTCTTTGGCCACTTTCAGTCTTTGCATTTATTTTTCAATTTGTTGAATTTTGTTGATATAAGAAGATAAATAAACTAATGATTGGGGTTTGATAAACTAAATCATACACATTTTAGAAAACATATTGAGAAAATATGCAGGTTTAAAAAGTAAAAAAAGAATATATCTTTCATAATACCAATTAAAAAACCGGAGAAAAAAACCAAATAACATTTAATAGAAACAACGACCAACTCATTGTTAGTTTAGAAAAAAATCTGAGCAAAAGTTGAGTAAATACGAGTATGTATGTACATTTGACTTTACCTTGCATGTTATGCTATAATATATCACTCTGTAGAGTAATTTTGTTCCGCTAAATCTGGGGCACTTGTGCCATCAATTTGAGATTGCGCATCCATTGATTACTTCGGAAGTATAAATAACAGTCGATGATTATAAGAAACCAAATCTTAGGCCTGTTCTCAATAAAAAAACTTAACAGGCTCCATGTGCAATATAACTTATAGGTATTAATAACTATTAGTTTTTGTTTTATACATTTTTAATTCAAATATAAATTAAAAAATATGATATCAAAAATCTGAAGAAAACAAAAGAACAGTAAAGGCGTAATCAGGGTTTACCTTTTGCTCAAATATAAGAAAAAACAGCTTTAGCCCAATTTTTCATAAATATTTATTTTGTTTCCTTCAAAATAATTATCATTGAAGGCAATACACATATGCCAAGGTTTTTTAAAATCTTCATAGTACTTCTCGTTGGCCGATTTTGAATGGCTTTCATCTTCCTCTTTTGTTACAAGCGCCACTCAGAAGATTATCAACATTGTCTACGTCATATTCATACACTCACGTCTCAACGGCGGTATCGTCTATAGAAAGCATTTCTTCGGCGACAGATTTACGTTGATCTTTTTGAAGAAAACTAAGCAAATTTCGTAGAACATACTAAAGATTGACTTGTTTATACAGTTCTCACAAACAAATCACATTACAGATCCTGCTACAAGTATATCTATGATAGTTTTACCAACCTTAAAAAAAACCTTAAAAGTCAAGTATGGTTATCTGAAATTTGTTATTACAGGTTTTTTTATTCCTGATTTGTTATCCAATTTAAGGTTTCCAATGATTTATTTGATAAATAAAAACGTTCACTGGTATATGTTGATATAAATGTACATTTTTATATAAGCTTGTCTTAATTGAATAAAAAAAAGGTAAGTGTGATTCCCAAATACCACAAAAAACAACCTTATCATAGTAAGAAGAGAAAAGAAATTCGATAACCAAAATAAAACGAAAACAACCAAGTAATTTTATATCTTTCGTCAAAAGTAATTTACCCGAAATAAATTGCGAAAATTGGCGATGATAGCATTTCAAATGAAATGATTCTTTTTGGATAATTTTCGTTTTACCTTGAATTTTGTCATAAACTTGTCGATTATTTTTATTCAAAGATTATGCCCATTACTATTTACACGCCAGTAAAATGGTCTCCTTTGTCCCTTCCGGGTCTACAAAATAAGGGTCCATATTATTTTACGACTCCACACCGCAATTTCGATGTTATTTTATTCATACTATTGAGAACACTTCTCTCCTAGTAGACCTTTAAACAACGCTTTAAAGCAAATAATTTTAAAAAAGGGCAATAAATTACACAAGCCAACAAAAAAAAAACGAAATAACTTTTTCGATAACTTAAGCTAATTTTTGAGCAATTTGGTGTGCTGATTCCAAAAAAATCGTATCACCTACCAATATCTCACATTTTAACATTAAATAAAACTAAATTTTACTAACCGAAATACACATAAAATATTTTTAATTGCGTAAATATTTTTAATACGGCGATAAATTCTAGTGTTATAAGGTTGGCAATAATACAGTAGTTTTGATAAATCACAGAGTTGTTTGTTTTTATTTTATTAATATAACCTCACTTTAAAATGTTTAACCTACGTGCTTTTCATTCACAGTATAAAATGGATAAATGTTGTTGCAAAAACTATTCTTACGCTTTTTGCTATGTATGTAGTAACTTTATACAATAATAAAAAAAAACCGTTGAACGATCATTACTGACTTTGTTAAAAAAGTATACTTTGCATATTTTGGTGTAGAAATTGGTAATCAAGACAAATATTGGGTTCCTCACAAAGTATGCTATGTTTGTGTCGAGAATCTTAAGAAATGGTACAAGAAAGAGAAAAAAGTTTTAAAATTTGCAGTAACCATGGTATGGAGAGAGTATGGATAAGAGAGCAATTGTTTATCCTAACGTTACTTCAGCAGATCGGCCGGTAGGCCATGGACCGGAACTTCCTGTCCCAATGCCACATGACTCTATCGATGATATTTTACAACCCACTCTGAAATCTAATGAAAGTCAACCGAATGATGACGAGTTCCAATATTCTTCAGAAAATTTAAAACCACAGTTGTTTACAAAAGCTGAATTAAATAATTTGGTGAGAGGTTTGGTTTTGACTAAGGAAAAAGAAGAATTGTTTGGTTTTACACTAAAATAAAAACATTTGTTGGAATCTGAAACGTCTATTTACTATTATGAAATTTAAAGATGAACAGTTTGCTCAATATTTCAGCCAGGAAGAGGGTTTGGAGATGGGCTAGTTAATAAATTTGGCATTGAATACAAAAAGTAAGATTTGCGACTATTTATGGACTCATAAAAAACTAGTTTAAAAGGTGTATTATTACTAATATCTATTTTTTTTTCTTGGTAAAGCACCCAAATTTGAGTAATACATGATATCAATACTCATGCCTTATTGCCTAATGCTCGTTTGGTCTATATGAAAGAAACTTACAAAAATCTTCATATAATTTTAGAGAAAATTAACTGTACAGCTCATGACTGGATGCTGTGTGGAGATTTAAAAGTTATCACCATGCTCCTTGGTCAACAAAAGGGATTGACAAAGTTTCCATGAGTGGGACAGCAGGGCGAGGGATCAACGTTGGTCCAAAAAACAATGGCACTTAAGAAAAACTTTGGCGCCCGGCGAGAAGAATATTTTGCATTCAGCTTAAGTCAACCCCAAAGAGATTCTTCTACCACCACTACGCATTAAGTTTGACTTAATGAAACAATATATAAAAGCATATTACAACAGAGATGAGGAACATTTAAGAGAAGGTAATATAGAAGTCCAGGCATCTAAAGGGCTTATGACCTGTCAATGGCTGGTTTAAGTGGCCACTTAAGTGGCCACAAGTACACACTGTGTAACATTAACCACTCTGCCTATATTTGAACATCTATATTCCTTCAATTCTTTCACCTGTTGATGTTTGTGAAGTTAAAGAGCTGAAACCTGTATTTATGCGGGTGAGATTCATCAAATTGATTTATTTCACCTACATACTAGGCAACGCCTGAAAATATAAATTTTTCAATTTCTATACTTCTTCATGGACCAGGTAATTTATCAACAATATTTTGAGTTTATCCAAATTTTTGTAGACAAGGACTGGATTCAACTCCCTGGGGAGCTGTTTATATTAACATATTACAACAGAGATGAAGAACATCACAGGTCATAAGCCCTGTAGATGCCTAGACTTCTAAATAACCTTCTCTTAAATATTCTTCATCTCTGTTGTAATATGTTAACAAATATATATATATATAAATAAATTTACAGAGAATAAAACCAATGACAGATATCCACAGAAGTACATTAACTACACGTACAATACATACTAGTGTGTTTGTGTGAGTGTAAGTGAGTGAGAGGGTGGGTGAGTGGGTGTTATTTTGAAATGAGGGTAGACATGTGTGTAAATATTGCATATTAACATTGTTTATAATGTTTCATAATATTGTTTATATAAACATATTACCACATAGATGAGGAACATTTAAGTCCAACACAGTCCTTGAACAGAACACTCCTAGTCTACAAAAATTTGGACAAACTCAAAATATTGTTAATATAATATATAATATATTATTATATTAAAAAAGATTTGCCTAAAAATTGTGCTTGTTTTACATATTTATTTTAAAAAAATCCTTATTTATCAAAGGCTAAACTGAAAGAAGGAATTTTTGTTTGGCCTGATATTTGTAAATTGATGTTCGATTCCAACTTTGAAGCCACGATGAGTACAAAAGAAAAAGAGGCTTGGATATCATTAAAAAAAGTTGTGACAAAGTTTTTGGGTAATGTGAAAGCTCCTAACTTTGAACTTATCATAGCTAACCGGATAAACAATGTTAAAAGTCTCGGTTCTGATGAGCCTTACAGTCCACTTCTTGCACTACCATCTTAATTATTTTTCTGAACACTAAGGAAAAATTATAAAATACCAGGGATGAAGGAATCTCAACATGGTGGGTGATTACTGCTGGTCACTTCACAGAGAACAACAAAATGCATCACATTGGAGAAAAAGCTATGCAAGAAACATTACAGACAAAAAGAGAGAAAATACAACAAAAAAAGCATCGAAAATTAAATAATTTAACATTTTTGTAATAAGCATTAAATATTCAATAAGTGAAAGTTATAACCGAATAAAATACTGAATTTAAAATTTGTATTTTGTAGGTATACTGGCAAAAAACGTTAACTCGAAAATATGCGAATTTGACTTAATGATTCAGTTTTGTAAAGTTTTTAACGCTCTACAAACTGGCCAATTACGTTAAGTCATACTAAATTTCATATATCTGTCGTTTTCAAAATAAATTTAAGGTTATGTCGTATACCGGGTTTTTTATTCAGGCTAAAAACTTTAAATAACTTTATATATACTTAATATAAAATTAAGAAACGGAAAAATTAAAAACATGTTCTTAAATGAGTACTGAACATCTTACTATATTTAAATAAGATATAAAATAGTGAAATTGGAACAAAACTTAAATGCTTGATTTCTCAAAATAGGGATTTAAGAGTTAAAGCTTTTAGCCAGTATACCCATTATTTATTAAATTCTCGATATCAAATGCGGTTGCAAAACCCAAAAATACATAAGATTCAGGTTAATTAATTTATAAAGTTATTACAAAAAAAAAGTTGTTGGTCTGTGTTATATTTGAAAGGTCGTTCCTTATATTACTGTTCCTTTTTGTTAGTCAATATAAAGTCCATGTAAAAAGTTCTTCTCTAGATTTAAACGATACGCAATCTTACTTTCCGCGTATCAGATGTTATAACTAATGGGTTTTTATAATAAATAACCACACATATTTTATATTTTATCAATGTTCCTTTTTGCTAAAAATACGATTTGTTATATGTCGGAACTTACGAACCAAATAAACAACTGGAATTCTAGTATAAATATGTATATTTTTTGATGTTTGCCGCACAAACTTTGTGTAGTTAATGAAAAAAGTCGGTTGTGTCAATAAAAAATGGGTGATAAAATATAGTAATTTTATTTAAGCATATCTCTAAAAAAAGAATTCAAGCAAAGTATTTAAATATAAAAGTGTAGTTTTTGACGCGTGACAAAAAACCGATTATTTTATTTGAGAAAAATTATAAAAAGTTTCATTTATTTTCTTGGTTATATTTAAAAAGGTTGTGAAAAGCTTCTTGTAAATTTATTTTCAAACAATATTGCTTTTATAATAATAAAAATACTTTATAGTTTCATTCCACTTTTATTTATAATTATTTATAATTATTTTATAATTTTTTTACCAGTGACCGGGCTTCGTCGTGTCCGACATCGTAAGACTGGTATTCTACTTATACACGACACCTCGCCGTGCATACAGTTGAACTGTAGATAGGGGTGATACATTACTATTATTTCAACTATTAAAATTCACATGGAAACTGTGTTAGTAATATTATGTTTAGTTGAATTAATATCAGATTTTTTTTATTAGCTCGATTATTGTTTTTTTTTTTGACTAATTTCTAACTATAATACATAGCTAGTCAAATCCCTAGTACAATAAAGATATTAATATTTATATTTGTAAAAATAAAATTAAGTGTTCAGTATACTCAAATCAGTGTTTAATTTCTTATATTATTAGCTAAAATACGGAGTTCTACAAAATAAATACCAAATCAATCAATATTGTCATAAAATTTATTTTTTACCTTAATGTATGAAAACGTTTCTTCACAATATCCATATTGATTTTGAAAATACAATTATTATTTTCAATTCATTTTATATATTTTAATCTGTATTCGTAGTATGAGACATTTCCCTATTATAAAAACCGTAAAAATGTCAAAAGAATGAAAGCAAAGGGGAGGTATATGTATACAAATAAACGATCTTGGGGAATTGTTTGTTTTGGAAAATCCTCTTAAAAACGCTTAAATAGTCTGCAAAGACATCAATGTTTCTCGTAGTGCCTTCTTATAATGGGTTGTGGTATTGTAGGTTGTATCGCTGACTCCGGATCAAGAGAACCAAGGTTCAAATCTCCTTCTACCACATAGCATTTTTCTCTTTCTTACATAATTATACATGACTAAAAGAAAATACAACTAAAATTGAAATATTTGGGTAAATTATAGAGAACAAACGTTATACTGTCTACACGTGCGAGGTAGAGGACTATTGAGTTATTTTTAAATAGCTCCTAGAATCATTAATTGAACAAATAATGCTTTTGTATAAGTACTTGTTTCAATAAAAAAATATACTGAATTTATTTCGTTAAAATTTTCTACAAAATATTTTTTATCGCGACATAATAACTTCATAAAAAATATTTACGTAAGGTGAGCGAGGAAAAATTAAGGAATTCTTTTGTTGAATCTCAAGTTCCCTTTATTCTAATTTGTAATCCGCTACACCTGGAAAACATTCCTGCAAATCTGAATTTCTACATTCTTAGTACCTGTTCGGCATTCTTCTCTAAAGAAGTGGGTGGGGGTGAAAAGGAGAGGGGATGAATGAAGAAAATAACTCAACTCACGCAAACAACTTGAAATTGAACGGCGCAATAGCTTCAGAAATCCATAGGCCATAAAACATATACTGCTGATCTGCATACACAAATAATTTAAATTAAAATCTTTAATTTTGTCAAAATATTTCGATGGGGTTATGTAATCTAAAAATGCGCGTTATTATAGGAGACGAGTATACGTTTTGAAATGAATTACCGACTTAAAAATCAACTAGATGTACAAAAAAGAAAAACTATTCAAATTTAAATTAAACCTGACAAAAATGTAGTGTTCAATAAAATGTATTATATTATAACATTTTTAACGGATGCCTTACCAATAATGAAAATAAAATTCTACTATTTAACTGCATTCATTCTAAATAAATATTTTTACTATTAAAATAAATAAAACAACTTTGTTTTTAACCATTGTTATTTTTTTTTCCACCGACCGGTTTCAAAGCAAACCAGCTTTTCCGTCTATTAGAGTAAAAAAACACTTAAAATGCTTATATAATTATAGTTTTTCTGAATTCGCAAATCATCTGATAGAAAATAATCATAACTTCAATAAAGAAACTGGATCAAAAGTACTTCATGTTGAAAATAAAATATTAAAATTAGACAACTTAGAAATCTTAGAAATTAAAAAATTGATTGACAATAAGAAAAAATTGTTAAGAACCAAATAAACAATATTTTTTTTAGTCCTCTCCTGTCAAGCTTAGAAAATATTGATATCAAATTACCACCAAAATTACCACCAAAAAAAGACTTAATTTATTGGGTCCACGTGTAGTATTTAGTGAACATAATATATAAAAAAAGGAATTAATTAATTAGTTACGTAAACCTTGACGAAGAAGCTTGTTTGCTTTGAAACCGGTGGGTGGGAACAAAAAAAAATGTGGTTAAAAACAAAGTCGATTTACTTTTTTTATTATAATGAATAACCACAAAGTAAGTGCTTTAAATATAAACTTTAAAATACTTTCACGCTTAGATTTAGTTCACTCTTGTTTTTTCTTGATCGAATAAACAATAAACTGAAAGTGCAATATTTTGAGTTTGTTCAATTGTTTGTACTGTTTGACTGGATTTTTTCCTGGATGGAAAACATTTTAGAGCAGGTAATATGTCAGTCTAGCCATTTACAGGGCTTATGACCTGTCATCAACAGATGGAAGAATTGAAGAGATGGGTCTTCAAACATAGGCAAAACGGTGAATGTTACACAGCGTGTAAATTGGCTACTTAAACCAGCCAATGACCGGTAATAAGTCTTGTAAATGCCTAAAATTCGATATTCCCTTCTCTTAAATGTTTTTCACCCTTGTTGTAATTTGTTAATCGTAATAACTCCCTAGGGGGTGAAATCCAATATTTTGTCTACAAACATTTGGACAAATTCAAAATATTAAAATAAAACCATTTGGTCTAAGACGGGGTTTTAAAATTGAAAAATTATTTTCAGACGATGATTAGTATGTGAAATAATTTGATCAGATGAATCTCTTGGCCACAATAAAGGTTTCAGCTCTTTTCCTTCACCTTAAATACTTCTTATGAGCTCTAAAATTGTATAATTTTCGCCAAAATTGAAGAAATAAAACTTATAAGCTGTGACTTAAATCAGCCACTGACAGATCATAAGCCCTGTAAATGCCCAGACTTCCGTAATCCCTTCTTAAAAATATTTCCCCTTCTTTGTATTCGTATTTTTTTTCTTAATTACTGCATAAAAATCCAACCTTGCCCATGAACATTTAAACATACTCAAATTATTGTTGTTTGAACTGTTATCAAAAGAAGTAAATAAGTAGAAAAGTATTTTTAGGTGAAATCATTCAGCTAGATGAATCTTAACCCCATCAATAAAGGTTTCAGTTTTTTTGCTTCTGAGTGATTTGAGTAATCAACATATGGAAGAATTTAGGAAATATGAATCTTCAAACAGAAGCAAAATGGTGAATGTTACACAGTGTATAAAGTGGCCACTAAAACCAGCCAATAACAGGTCATAAGTATTGTAAATGCCTTGAATTCGATATACCCTTTTCCTTCATGTTTTCCATCCCCGTTGTAATTTGTTAATAAACTTAAACCCTTGAAGAAATTTCATGCATTTTGAAACAAACTTTGATTTAAAAGTTAAGTAGAAGTTAGTTTTTTTTATCTAGTTCCTTAACTTTTTCAACAAAAAAGCTTTGACCTAAGATTACACGTTAACCTTTTGCATATCATTTTCTGTCACAAAACAAAAGGTCGAAAGCGTTTGGGAGAGTTACTGCTATCTCTAAAGCTGAAAGCTGGTATTAAGTTTAGTCTTGTTAAAAACTTTTTTTGTATTTGTTTAGAAGATAAGATGAATGTACACCTAAACGCAAGGAGCTTTGAGGCAAAGTTGGACTGAAATGCACGAATAAGATGTCTTAAAGTAGTCTTCAGATTTCAGCTCAAATGAATATAAGTATTTCATGATCCTAACCCTTAAATGCACCGTGACAAAATATCTAGGTATAATTGTTGAAAATCATAAAAAATGGAGCACTTTTTAAGTCTGGTTATAATTTAGAGAGTTCATCAATAGATTTCAGAGAAAAGAAAAACAAAATCCAAATTTTGTCTGTGGTTTATGTCAGTTGAAATTTCGATGGCGTGTGTTTGTAATTTTGCAAAGTATTCAAATTTCAGTTATTTATAATCTTTTCAAAGGCGACAAAAATATAAACGTAGAGGAAAAACCCTTAGAACTTGTACATTCGTATTTACTTAACGTTTAAAATTCAACAAAGTTAAAAACTTATATCTTCTTGCTATTTAAAAAAAAAAAATGTTGCATTGCTTTACTTTTTAAAAATATAGACATTCAAACAAAACTAAAAAAATATTTCATGGTCTTGACGGCTTAAATTATTTTTACTCTCTAATTTTAGGATCTTTTCCCGTTGATTTAGACAAATAATACATTTCTTCTTCTCTAAGCAAAGAAAAAATTTACTTTGTTTAAATTTGAATCAAGTCCAACTCTTATTCTTTAGATCGAATTAACAACATTTTAAGATTGTCTAAATGTTTTTCGTTAAGAACTGGATTCAATCTTTAAGAAAGTTATAAAGTTTAACATATTACAACTGAGATGGAGAACATTTGAGAGAAGAGAACATAGAAGTCTAGGCATTTACAGGGTCAATTACCTGCCGTTGGCTGGTACAAGTGCCTATTTTATACCATGTATAACATTCACCATTCTGCCTATGTATGAACATCCAATTTTCTCAACTCTTCCACCAACTGATTTTTGTAAATTTCAAGAGCCATAACCTTTATAGATGCGGGTGAAATTCTTCACAAAAATGAAGAAATGGGAGAATTTAATTTTTTTAAATTGGCAAAATGGTGATTGTAACACAATGTTCAAAGTGACCACTTAAAGCAGCCAATAACAGGTCAGCCATATAAATGCCTTAAATCCCATACATCCATATCACTTATAAGACGTTAATTGTAATAGCTTCGTGCGGGTGAAATCCAATACTTGCTAGTTAACATTTGGACCAACTTAAATATTGTTGGTACATATATTTTATGATTTTTTTTAGCTAATAAACAAAATCATTTTTTGTGCTTCAATTTTTTAATTTTAAATGTTCCACTATTATATTATTTCTTCTTCTAGGTTTTTTTGGCTTTTTTCATCCCTAACGGGGGTGTTCTAGCCAGTGTCAATTTTATAATTATATTATTTAAAACATTTGTAACTTTAACTGGCGTATCGACTGTTTTTAACATTTGAATATTTATATAATTTCGGTGGTTTTTCCTAACAAAAATAAAAATAAAATAAATTGGTTTACGTTTAAAATCAATGATTAATATCAAATATATCTGTACCTTACAGTATGAAATGCGGGAGTCTATTTTTTGCAATTTTGAAGTTAAAAATACCAAAATTTTTGCTATAAGCTATTTTTATTCGTGAATAAAAATTTGAAGTCACCAAAAGTCCCAGATATGCTATTTTAATGTGTTTCAATTATCAAAATAATAGTTATTAAACATTGAAAATTCTTTATCGATTGAAATTATCTTATTTGGTTCAAAAGTAATGATGTTTTGGAAACCACATGCTCACAAAATCTTGTTTCCTGAACATTTCATTCAATGTGACTCCCGTGGTTTATCCTTTAAGGTGCAGATACATTTTAAAGTTTTAAAAGGCTGAGCTAAAAAAGTCTTTGGGAAACGGTTCTGTAACAAAAGACAAAATATTCTAAAGTTCAGACATTTGAAAAAAAATATCATAGAAACATATTGTTAATTTTTACACAAGCAATATTTGTTTAATTATTTATTTTCCCTAATTTGAAATAATAAAAAAATAATTTGGTTGTGGCTAAATAGATTGAAAATCTGAATTAAGCTAGTCAACTAGCGTGCACTCTCGCGGAATGCCAATAACTGACTGATTAGAACGAATGAGAAAACCTCACACGACTGATGTTTTACTTGTCTTATGCATAGTGCATGTATCTATCTGGATGCTGTTGTCTATTTCAGCCACAGAACAACGTGTCTATCTTCCTTGTTATAAGTTCTTTTCCCGTGCTCTTTCTTAAACAATTTTACAGATATATTGTTTTGTTAGCGTCACTTTTGGTAATTTAATTATTATTCGCGTAGCAAGGATAACTATTTTGCACATTAAAATCCCGAATACACAAATTTATACGAATCCGATATTTTATTATAAAAATGTCTATGTTACAAAAAATACAACTTCAACATTTAATAAAATAAGAGACATATATCAAGTCCCGTATCTTATTTAAATATGTATCACATTATAGCCACACACAAGTGAATGTATTTTAAGATCCTTATGTTTAATTATTTCTAAAGGTTTTCCCAATTTAATTAATGAAATGTTTCTTGTAATCTAATATATATTTGTAAAATACTTTTATTTCCTAATTACAACACGTTTTGAAGTATTTAAAACAAAATTCGTGGGAATTATTAAGAGATGACAACTTTTTATTAAATAAAAACTTCATCGCCAACGCATAAATATATGATGAACGTTAATTTTCCATTTTGCATTTTCATAAACTTGAATATAATACATTGTTTTAAGGATTCACGGTACCTTTAAGCTTAATACTGAATATATTAATTAATTTTGTAAAGGAATATCTAAACACAGTGATATTATATACGTTTAGCAAAAGCCTTGGAAATGAAAATGATTTTGAGTATGTCTAAACGCTTACAGTTAGGCTTTGCAAGCGTTTGAATTGTTGATTTCAAATAAAAGGCTACATTTACACGGCCGCTTAATGATTGCCGTGCAGCGGGCTTTCCGTTTAGTATGCAGTATTGGAGTGAAGTAAATCCCAGAGATCGTCGTCAAATACTCCTTTACTCGGACAACGTCGCTGCATGGTGTATCATCTAAAAAGTAGGGTTTATCGTCCTTTACTTTTTTGAAGAGAACGGTCGTGCTAAAACCATAAAAGCAGCATGTTATGTGACCATGCCCCACGAATTTTCATGCCAGTTCTCAAAACTATGAAACAAACGGATGTATAGTTCTAATGAGATAGGGTCACAGCCCACAAAGATAAAGTTTCAATAGACTTTTTGAGAGAAACCTATCCCAGGCGGCTCATCTCCCTGACGGAGGACCTCAACGGGCCTGAGCACTCTTGTAATTTAGCTCCCTGGGATTGTTTCTTGTGAGATTACCTGAAGTCCGTTGTTGGCGGCAATCATCTTTGAACCGTCGACATCCTACAAGCCAATATTTTTCAACAAAGTGCAGATATACCCGTCGCCATACTTAAAAGAGTGCACAAAAACTTCCAAAAGTGGCTTCGTGATTGTATGGACCGCGAGAAACAACATTAACTAATTTGCCTAGTAACATTTTCAAAACTACGTACTAACAGATTTCTTATGTTAAGATTTATTTTAAAACAAATGTTTTACTTTGTTTTATTTTAATTTTTAAAAAATGTAAGAGTCGCGCGTCCACCTGTACCCATATTTCAATATATTTTTAAAATTCAAATCGTCACAATATTCTGTTTTTTTTAGTTGGCTAAAAGATGCTGATTTT
Organism: Micrasema longulum; assembly: GCF_059751315.1. Lineage (NCBI taxonomy): Eukaryota > Metazoa > Arthropoda > Insecta > Trichoptera > Brachycentridae > Micrasema > Micrasema longulum. The sequence continues at coordinate 996,000 of NW_028277677.1, forward strand.
AGCAACAAGCTCGCCAAAGTGCATATATTTTTTAGGTGAAATTTAAATGAAATAACCAATAAAGTTAAAAACTAAAAAAAAAACACTAAGAAACGCTAGTAGTACTTGAGAAGATACAGTTATAATATTTTTAAAAAGCTTCCTATGTAAAAGCAAAGCAATGATTTATTTTTTCATAGCAAGCATATAAATTTCAAGCAATTTTCATACTTATTTAATAAATAACTGTATCAGGATAAGAAAGTAGATTTGATGGTTTGTACTCAAAATTCAGGCATGAAAATACCCAATATTTTGTTAAATAAATAGTTTTTATGATGCTTTTGACTACAATAAACGATAAAAAAATATCCACAATACCGTGTGCTATTAGAAAAGTTTTATCGTCAAAGGACGTCCCCGAACACAACACCGCACACCAACTTTACGATTTAATAGTCCATTAAATAAATGAAAAAATACATTCTACTACCAAACACGAGACAGTGTATTAAACTGAAAACAAAGTAGCCATCGACTTTTATACTTTATGTTAAAATGTTTTGAACTTTTCCATTGTTATTTTTATTTTCTTGAAAACTCGTTATTCACGTTTAAGTATAACTTCTTATTTGAGATATTATACTAACATGTGCATATTCATTTATTTTCAGTTTGTAGGGTGCATTGTGTAAGGCTGAGACAAGCATTTTTGACAAAATCAATAAAGGCGTTCTGCGTTCGTTTGGACACATAGAGCGAACGGTCAGCTAGAGAACAGCTAAACGGATTGCGAATGTTGACGGATACAGGAAACGAAGAAGATTTTTTCATCACCAAATTCGACAAATACTTGAAAATAGACATTCATTAAGATCATCACCATTTCTTTTCCCCACCTAATGGTGCATAGGCACTGCATTGATACACCGGTTTATTTTATTTAACACTTTAAATACATATACAATATATAAACATATAAGGGCGGGCATATTGCCTTAAAGCAATTTTTTCCTACCTACCCAAACCGTTCAGTTTGAGAAAATTACAAATACATGGACATGTTGAATCTTACAATTTTATACAAAAATTTAAAACAAAAATTTAAAAATTAAAAATTTATAAAAGAATAAACACTATATTATAAAGAAAAGAGAGAAGATGGGAAGGAAAGAAGAAGGATAAAGGAACAATGGAAATATTTAGATAGTGACATTTCAATCTTTACTTAAGTGTAAATAAAGAAGAGGCGTCTCTAACATCAGTGGGTTGATTATTCCACAATTGAGCGCCTACTACTGTGAAAGAGAATGCAGAAAAATTAGAGAGATGACAGGGTATTAAAAGGGTTTTCTCTTTACTAGAACGAAAGAATAGTCCGTGTTGTGAAAGAGGTTGGAAGAGCTCTTTCAGATATACAGGCGGAGTGGGATTATTTAAAATATTTTGAAGAAGTGATAGAATGTGAATGTTTTTTCCATGCCTGATACTGAGCTAGTGTAGTTGCGTGCGATACTCGGTTATGAGGTCAAATTTGGGAAGATCAAAGACATAACGTATGCAAATATTCTGCAATCGCTTTAATTTATCAAGTAATTACATCCGCATAGTCAAGGAGTGGAAGAAGTAAGCTGTGGACTAATGTTTGCTTAACATTAATTGGCAAGAAATTGTGTAATTCTTTGAGTGCAAACTGCTATAAAGTTTACGATTAGCTTTGTTAACCTGATCGTGCCACCTTAAATGCTTATGAATGATAATACCTAAGTTTTTGACTGAAGTCATGAATGGAATTCGTTACCATCTATTTTGAAAAGCGGAAGTATGAAAAATTTACTTTTCAATACGTTTGTTTACTACCAACAAGTACAATTTGGGTTTTTGATGGATTTATGAAAAGTCCATGTTTCTTTGTTTATGAAGAGATATGCTCGAGTAAAAGTGACATTACTCTATGTTTTTCAACAATGTCAACGGGTTCGAAATAAATATACGTCGGCATATGAATGGTACGAACAGGGGAGATTTTTTGTTATTGGATTGATAAAAAGGGAAAATAAAAGTGGAGAAAGTACCCCCTCTTGTGGCACACCGGCGGTAAGATCAATCCAATCTGAAAAGACATCTGCCATTTTAACGCATTGACGACGGCCACGTAAACACGTTGAGAAGCAATTAATCGCGGATGGAGATAGATTTAAAGACTTTAGTCTAGCAAGAAGCTGGTCAAAATCAACAGAGTTAAAAGCACTACTAAAATCAAGTAGGACCAAAAGCGTTAGACGTTTATCATTCATTGTTTGTCTAATATCGTCAATTATTTTAAATATGGCGGTAGTAGTGCTGTGCTCAACCCAAAAAATCAGATTGCAGAGGATAAAGTTGATTATGAAGTGTTAGATAACAATTAATTTGTTGCTGTTCGTTCAATAACTTTGGAAAAGATAGGAAAAAGGGAGATGGGTCAATAATCTTTTTTGGATGCCGGGGAGCCATTTTTAGGAAACGGAATAACCAAAACCGATTTCCATTGGGTTGGAAAGTAACCAGATGTGAGGGAAAAATTAATAAAATGAGTAATAATAGATAAAGAAAAAGGCAAACTCATATGAATTATCGACTAACTCAATCGCAGAGTCACTTGATAATTTTTTTGTTACATGAAAATAGATGATCAGTTTCACGCTTTAGGTGCCAGTTCAGGGACTATGAAATATTATAATGTAAAAACACCCTTTTAAATACATATTTTACAGCAACCATGTCAGGAATCGCACCCGAGACCACAATCATGGTAGGCAAACGTGCTGACCATTACACCACGAGGCTGACGTAATTTTGAATACGTTAGTGTTAATAACAAATGATTTTGGAGAGCGAACATTAAATTTCGTTATTCCAAGGTTGTTTAATGATCTCCCACAAATGAAATGAAATTTTAATCAATTCAAATAAAATAAAAAAACGGAAGAAATATCTTTTAAATACTTTATAGTGCCTGTTTATAAATAAATTTGTATAGTATAAATAAAATTATGTAAAATAAACCTGTGATAAAAAATGGTCCTACCGAAAACTCTAAAGACTTAGTGGGTAACATATTGTTACATGTATTTTAAAACATCAAATAAACGCGGTTCTGCAGCACTGAAACTGCATCTTTAAATAAAAAAATAATTATCGCCCGAATACATATTTAGTAATGGTATCGTCATAACACAATTTATCGCTATCCTACGAGGGGAGGTTTTCAGAGGGACAGAAAGGGTTTCAGAGACCCCAAAACAAAAATCCAGGTAGCTCATAACAATCTTTATCATTAAGGACTTAATATATTTAACGAGTTGGCAAAAGAGATTAGGGATGCTGGGTCTATCGCATCGTTTCGTTGGATGGCGATGGTTTTTGTTAAAAACACAAATCTACATGGATATATAGAACATTGGAAAGCGACTGGATTTTATAACAATGCTTTGTTTTATAAACTATTTTTTCAATTTATTGTTTATTAGTTAAGGTATAACAAGTTGTTCAAATTTTATTAGTTCAACCATCTTAAATAAATATATTATAACATTAAGTAGTTCTAGTATCTAAATACCTTTTAAAATAAATAACTCATGTCAACCATGTCGGGAATTGAACCCGAGACCTCTTGCATGGAAGGTAAACGTGCTGTTCACTACACCACAAGTCTTTACACAAAGACAGATTTAAAAAACATTCTATCTTCTCTGCGCACCCCTACGATAAAACGGCGTGATGGTTTGTTTGTTGATTTTTGATGTTTACAAAATCATAGAAACCATAAAATTATTATAGTCCAGAAACCGCGTACGCACATCAAACTGACGCTGACAAAACCACTAATAAATAAGTCGTTTTTCGTTTTGGCTAATCGTTTCTCTGTAGACGTCGCGTTGTGTAGTACGCAACTGCCGATTTAAATTCAATTACACCATGTTGTGTCGTATCAAAATCAAGTATCAAAATACTGCTGGAATTGAAAGGGGATTGGGTGGGTTCACATTTCATGTGAAGGTCATATAATTATTTAAGAATTAGATTATTTTAACGTATGTCAGATTGTCAAATATTTCACACGATGGTTGTTGAATTTTTAAACCGACTTTCTTGTAGTAATCCTTGGTATACCAATGCAGTGCCCTTTGCGCTATTAGGTGCGGAAATAGTGTGATAATGATAATGAATAAAAGTACCCGTATTTTTAGTCCAGTCAGTAATATAGTTTTTGTAGTAAGATAACATAACATAACACAAAATTGTCTTACATTTGTGTTATTGTAGTACATTGTTTATGGTTTGGCAACATTACGCAGCCACTTCACGCATGCGTGCAGGTGGAATGTCATGCTGGAGGGGAAGGGGGTTCGGCAGTTTTTGGACACAGTGCGACGTATGCAAATTTGATTTTACGCGCCTTCTTGTATTTTATAATTTTATCATGTGAACATAAGTTGAATATCATGTTTTTTATGATAGATATTTAATCAACAAAGATAATGCTGTTGAGAATAAAGTTAAGGCGTTTACGGAGCTTTTGATGTCTCATCAGCTGGTTTGAATGATCACTTTAAACATTGTTTATTCACATTTACAATTCTCAATGTCCGGGCAAATTAAAAAAAGTTCTGAGTGTAAAATAAAAACGGAATCATGGACTTGTCTAGAATAAATAAATCGAGTAGAGATAAGTTTGATTCGTAGTGTAGTAATCAGTACGTTTAGCTACCATTATTAAAGTCGTGAATTTGATTCCTGGGAAAGTCGACAAATATTGATTAAAATGGTGGTAAAAGATTGATTGAAACGTAAGGCTGTAAAAACATTTTGCTGAGATCTTTAAAAAACACTTGTTTATCCAGTTAATGCAAACTTTGCATCAAATGGGGACGTTCAGGAACATTGACGCATAATTCCGCTTAATGTGACTATAAATTTTGAAAAATAAAATTGGGAAGTAACCCATTTCATAAAATTGCAACGGCTTCCTAAAGTTTGACAACCCGGCAGTAAGCAAAATTCGTATTTTGTAAATAATAAATTACTAGGGAATTACTCAATTTATTATTGTGTTATTATTTTTATGACGTTATTCTACTTTAAATGGACGTATGCCAACAAAAACAATTAAATAAAGTCATGGGCGAGTATAATTAATGTCTCAATTAATATAACGGTTCAAAATAAATTTAACTCCATAAATCTTACAGTGTTTTCAAAAACAAACTAAGCGATTCTAAATGTTAAAAAAGTTAAATATATTTTAAGGTGTTTAATGTGATATACGGGGTATATATTTCAATAGGTATTGCTAATGTTTTTCTGGGTTAGTGTGCAGGTGGTATTACTTGTCAATGTTTTGGATAGCACAGAATTGCCAACCATCTGATGGACATCGGATGAACAATACAGTACAACAAACAATATTAATACACATGTGTATAATTACTTCAGTTCATTTTGGTATATTTTGGATGCGTAGTTGATTTTGAGAAACAAACTAGTAAGACTCGTTTTGGTGTGGTTGAAAATTTTTTAAGATTATTCCAAAGCTAATGACGCAAAAAATGATTTAAAAAACCAGACCGCATTGATGAACTAGCCACCGTACTCACCGTGTTCTCCCCCTGCGACATTTAGAAGAGATAACCGCACCGCTGAAAAAGTGCGTTACGATAATGTTTTATGTTTGGAAAAAATGCTAAGGTTACTAATTTAAAAAAAAAAAAAAACGATGGTGGTTAGTTTGATGGGAACAATATAAATATTGAAGAAAAAAAGTTTTTTTTTTTACATGAAAAGGAATATATGCGTACTCATGATTTGCCCAAATATTTAATTTTAAGTGACATTTTCAACAAGTTTAAAATAACTCACTATTAGAAAATGGAAATCAAGTCAGGGTACAAAGGGATTTCGTAGACTTCCATCTATTCTTCTCTAAAACATTCAAAACAAACAAGGAAAACTAAATCAAACTGCAGAACTGCCTAGATGAATTGAGTTACCTTGTATTGTTTTTGGAAAATTGAAACACGTTTTAAAAAATAAGAAAACCCCAAAGAATCTGAAAGCTCATGTTTGCAATTCTTGTGTTCTGCCGGTGACAACATACGGTCTTCAAACCATATCACTCACTTCCAGAAGTATCCACAAAATTATGTACATTCAGCGGTTTATGGAACGACAAATGCTAAGTGTCTGCTTTAGAGATCGAAGGAATGTGGAGATAGACGCCGTAAAAAGGTGACCAATATCGCAGAAAGAGTAGGAAAACAAATATTTCAGTGGGCAAATCATGTGGCGAGACAAGAAGTTGATAAGTGGACTACCAAAATACTAAATTGAAGAAGCTATGAAAATAAAAGGAAAGTAGGGAGACCACGGAGGAGATGGATGGACGACATCGTCAAACTCGTTGAACATGGATGGAAACAAAAATCCCAGGACAAAAAAATATGAAATAGGGATATATCTAGCAGTGGAGAAAAACAGGCTGATAAGAAGAAGAAAATTATGATTTAATGTTACGATTTTGGTTAGTTTACAAAATGAGATTTTTTTTTGTTTTTCACGAAGTCCTATTTTTTTAAAATAACTATCTGTGTAAATGTATTATCACGTGTTTTTTATAACATTTACTCGTACCTTTCAATTACATTCACTCGGCAACTGCTTTTATTACGATTTATTTATTAAATATGGAAGAGTATTTCTAGCAGAAATTGTTCCTAATCTATTTTGTAATCCCCCGAAACTAGGGCGCATTTAACTAAATGTTGGAAGCTTCCCTGTCGTTTATAAATAGTCCTTTAAGAAACAAACCCATTTCATTTCTCGTTATTTACTATATTATAGTACTAGGAAGTCGAGTAAGTGAGAACATGTGAACATCTCAGAATCTTAATGCAGTACAGCATAGAACATACCAACAGTTTCTGTATAAGATAACATTTTAAGAAGAGAATTTACAAGGCCATTTGAAACAAAGGTTTGTAAAGACGTAGTGATTATGCTAAAATAATTCTTAAATATGGTGTCTGTGCCCGTTTTTCTAATTATTATTGTTTTTTAAAATACAAGAAAACCGTGGTATTTGAAACATTACTTTACAATTATTAATAAAAAAATAATGACGGTTTAAGAATTGATGGTTTTGTAATGTAAAGTTTCTCCAAAGCTTACTAAAAAAAATCAAACCCAAATGAATGAATGAATGAATTGATTTGGTGTTTATTTCATGGAACTCCATATTCGAACTTATAATATAACAAATCAAACATTGATTTGAGTCTACTGAACACTTTATTTTATTTTTACAAATATAAAAACTACGTGACTATTCTTTCGCCTTGTTAGGGCATTTTCAAACGAATGTGAAGTTTGGATGGATTGAATGTTCTTATATAGGTATATAATTCAAGGTCCTTAAGTAAAAAATAAAAATAATCTTATAGCATGTACTTAATCATAATTGTGTGAAAAACCAATAATTAAGGGCAAGGCCAAGTGTTTAATAGGTAATGAAGAATGTAGGTATTTATATTTAAGTTTTGGAAACAATTATAACACAGTAAGTATTTATTGACAAACATGTATGTTTTGTAAAATTATTGATGAAGCTTTTTACTTTTATATCTTTAGATAATAGTTGTTGAAAATATTTCAATAATGTTATTATAGGTTGGTGTTATTTGTAATTTTAATACGAGTACACGATTGAAATGTTAATAACTTAATAATAATTGTCACGAAGTTTTTGTTTTTATATTTGTAAAAATAAAATTAAGGGTTCAGTAGACTCAAATCAGGGTTTGATTTCTTATATTATAAGTTTGAATGAATGAATATGATCATCAAACCAAATTAAAAACAAAATAAGGTTATTTATGGAAGTTACATAATAAAATAACATTGGTAAACCATAATATGATGTTTAAGGTTGAAGACATTTTATAATTGGTTTTGGTTTTCTGAGTATCTATAGCTGAGTAGTGCAGGAAATGGAAGAAAATTTTGGCTGTGGACCACGATGATTTTAATCGCATCTCATTATTTCTGTTTATTTTTATTTTTTTTATTTTATTTTATTTTATTTGGGATTATTACAGCTATAACATAAACAAAATAAGTAGAAAAGTCTTAACAATGCTAAAGCCAATTTAAAAAATCCACTGTTAATATAATGACACATAATATATAAAAAAAGAGGTTTAGTAGTTGTATTTGTGTGACGTTTGAATTCATGTGTATGTGAATATGTGTATGCGTGAATGAATTAGGGAGAGGATACATGTGCGTGTGGGAATGAATTTGGGAAAGGATGCGTGCGTGTGGGTGCGTAAGTAAAAAAAAATAATTGTTTAAAACTTGTAAATTGTATTAAAAATGGTACAATAAAGAGCTGAGTAAAAAGTTAGAAACCTTTTTGTTAAAATTCAAATGACGAAATGATATAAATTGTATTTTTTTTTTGAAGTATGTTAAATTTCAAAACCGTATTCTGAAAAAAAGAAAAAAGCTATTTATTTTAAAATTAAATTGATACACATCGAATGAATAATGTGCGACGAGTCCTATACAATACGGTAGGTAACCACAAAATGCAGTAAATACGAAATAATGACGACAGTAAAATAAGGTTTAACAATATGCGAACGTTGATTCAAAACAAACACACAAATGCATATTATATGCACCTACATAATATATAAATAAGAATAACATATAAGTTTAATAGAAATGATTCGGATTATAAAAATCATTGTCACAAAAATATATTGTCGGAATGTCTGTATGTAAATTTTTATTGTTTCTTTTTCTAATCTAATTTGGTGACTATGGACTCCTTATGATTACCTGCTCAATAAGAAACATAGGCCTCTTTCTATGGTGTTTGGCCGAAGCCGTCATCTTGGTATCAAGTAACTATGATAAAGATTTCAGATAAACAAGCTGCATGTAGCAAATACTGCGACGCGTGACAAATCATTTGTGTCCCATGACGTAACAAATATGTCTGCACAAATAAGATTATGTCTGACAATGAACGCTGTAATACGACCCGAAACACAGAAAAATATTGCAAACGAAACATGGCAAATAACCCAGAAAAACCCGTTCTGATATGTTCACCATTACTTTTGAACTTGTGTTTACTGTTAAATAGGCGCAGTATAATATTGGTTATGTTTTAAACAAGATACGTATATCAAAGAACTAAAAATAAAGCTAATATTTGCTGATCGCAGCTAATTTGGTTAAATAAATATATATGTGTAAATTGAGTAGAGATATCATAAATTGTTACACATCATCAATTTTTGTTTTAATATATTAAAATAAAAAAAATAAAAATTTTATTTTTTGGCAAAAAGTAATTTTATAGAAACATACTCAAACTATTTTATGACAGCTTCAAAAAAATAATCGAAGGGTCGCATCAAACCCTACGATACGAAATATTACTTCGGTGGTGAGGATGTACCATAAGTCAACATAGAATACAAGTCTTGGTATATATCTCTCATATTTTTAAACAGTGCAGTCGTATTTTGCTATAACGAGTCTAAATTATATGATTTTTATTATAAATAATGAAAAATAGACGATTTTAATATTTTGTCTCTGTATTTCAAAATATTTTGTCTTTTGCTTAATGTAACATGATGTTACATTACCGTTTGCAGTGGTATTTTTAAGCACAGTCTATTAAGAAATAAGAAAAAAGTTTTTTTTTTATTCAAACATACTTCATAACCAAATGAAGAAGAGAAATAGGCGATCTTGCAATGCTTACTAACCTGACCTACACAGAGTGCTGGCTCTTCCGAGGTAGAGAGTGGAGTTGTTATCTGAGGCTTCCGAAGCGTTCTGAGGGGTGTGGGCCTCGCCCCTTCCGGGGACCCTGCCCGCCCCGCGTCCTGCTCCGCGCCCCGCGCCGCCGCCGCAACAGGCGCGGCACACACTAAGGAGCAACGACAACCAAGCTTGAGCGGGTGAAGAAAGCGTGGAGAAGACAGAGTATGCAAGAATAATAATAAAACTAAAAAATGCGCGCTGGTTATCCATCAACACAAATAAGCACATCTCAAAAATGTGACAGCAAAAAGATGGCTAAATATGACATGGCACTTTTGGAATAGTGCAATTTGAAAGTTTGACAGGCTCTGAAAAATCTGAATGTTAGTTTGCAAGCCTGCTTCTTGTGTCAGTACATGTCATTTTTCATCATAGCGTATTTACTCAAAATGCTGAAAATTTATATTCTTTTCCAGACTGGGATGACATCATATTAAACAATTTACAATGACGGCAAAACAAGATATGTTTGACATACCATATTTCAACAGACATAACATATCATCTTTAGAGGTGGAGTAATGGTTGACAAACCAACATATTTTTGACATAAATATTATATTATGCCATGGGAAACAAAGACGGCAAAACAAGATGTGTTTAAAACATAATAAAGTATTGTCAATTATTATCCCGTTTCTAAAGAAAAGTATATCACGTCTGTTGTAACTCAATTTGCCATCTTCGGAAATAAAAAAATAGACATATTACAAAGTGACACGGCTAATATTCTCTTACACTATTAAACCAAGATACACCATATTTTGCCAGATTTTAGATCTCATCGAGACAAATCTGGTGATATATATGAAGAACTCAATATGCCTAAAAACGTGTCATATCATACTTAGGCATCTTTTTCCTGATATGTACATATATCTGTACCATATATAAGGGAGTGGAGAGAAACGATCCAAGATAGAAAAAAGAAATGTGTGCGTAAATCTTAATTTTTCCTGCTTTCCTAAGTTATACGAGCTTATATTTCCTTATTTTTCATTAAATTCAATTTGAAAAATATAAATGTTCGGTAATTTTTCAATAAAAATTGATGTACAGTGCTTTCAAATGTTTATTGACCAAATGATAATGTGATACTGTCTGTCGGTAAAACAATAAATTTCGTTTGTGTTAATAGGCACATTAGATTCGATTTGTTTACTGATTACAAACTGGACGTATTTAAGAAAAATGTTTGCAATTGGTTGCTGCACATCGATAGGGACGAGGTTGTCAATTGTCTTAAAGTTCGAGATTAGCAATTAGCGAAAATTGACAAATCTGCTTTCCCTTCCATACTTTTACTTTTATTTTCTTTTTATATATCATGATATTTTTATCTTTTTTCATCATGTATTTTTGTAATATTTCATTTAGTACTCACTCTTATTTGGCAAATTGTTTATTACTCTTATTTCTTACTTTAGTATAGAATGAGTTTCAAGAAACCAAATGTCAATTTTCAATTTTGATTTATTAAATCTGTTATTTTTCTGTTGATTTCAATGATACAATTATTTAGTTTTTTTGATTATGTATGAATCTAAATTTGTATAATTTATATTTAAATATTTATTGACACGGGCACAGCCTAAAAAGCGTTAATAAATTCATTAATATTTAAACGAATGTAATTTTGAATGAATAAATAAATACTTTTATTAATAAATTATGTACTTTTATTTACTGTGTACACGGATGATTTATTTTAAAACTTTTTGTTACGTTCACATAAAGTAGAGGTTATTTAAAATTTGACTAGACTGTAACTGCGTATCAGTCGTGTTCTTTCACAACGATAACAAACTATGTGTCACGTAACTAATAATTCAATATTTTTTCATTTAGACACAAGTCATCTTCACCATCATCAAACCCTTATCTGCACTTAATGATGCAGCGTATCTAGATCGTCCACTACGAAAAAGTGAGCTGATCAGAATGAAATACTGAAGTGTAAAACCATTTAAAAAACAAGTATTTTATTTCGACCCTCCCGGAAACCTTACTCAGGACTTCGAGCATAGTAGGCGACCGGGGCCATTCATTTTATTACGAGGTGGACTTATTTTCCATTCGACTTCCCTTTTCAAGATAGTTTTCGGAGATTACCCATCGAGTCGAAAATAAATTATTTTTTTGACAAACCCATTAAAAAAAAAATGGATTTCACCAAAAAGTCTCTAGACTTAGTGGGTAAAAAAATATAAGAAGTTACTAGATATAATAATGGGTTCGCTCCAACCTGGAAGGCGACGATCTAAGGGACGTGGAATTGACGTGGGAGGAGAATTGATTGGGTCTCCTGGAGGTGTCTGATGATGTACACATGCTCCACTTAGGAGTGGATGTGAAAAAGGATAAATGTAATAAAAAAAAACCTGTTTTGCAGTACCGAAAGCAAGAAAAAAAACATTTTTTTTTAATTATCCGAAAAAGCCGAAAGTTTAGTTAATACAAAACAGCGATATAATTTTCTGTAATATTTTCTAAAAATTTTGAATAATCACGGACTTGGGAAAAGAGTTTGAAACATTTTTTTTACGAATTCAAAAAACTTTTTAACGGTATGCTTTTGCTTAATCAAAGTTTTTAATTCTTCGGATTTACTTCCGGAACTTATACATTTTCCAACTCATTATTTAAAAATTCAAAGTTCAGAAAACTGGGGTTGACTTCCTAAATTTATTTCATCCGGAAACAATGATTATTGTGTGAAAATCGTATTGCCAATTCTTTCGAAGTACGGTAATTTGGAAGTTACAGAAAATATTAGAATAATTTCCGTTTTCAAAAAAGGGCCATATTGTCTGACAGTTAAAGTAAAAATTAAAAAATAACTTATGAAACAAAAAAAAAGAAAAGTTTTAAACAGGAGATAATAATGAAAAAAATCATTTCTTTGATTATCCGTAGGGGTAAGCAGAGGTGATTTATTAATATACACGTATCTTCTAATGCTTACGTTCTAATAATTTCAAGTGTTGATATGTCTATCATAAAATATTTGTTGGATTTGGTAAAACCATGTTTCATATGTAACATTAGTTTCGCAAATAATATTTTCTTATCAATCTGTTTGTAACGGGAGGATCTGGTGTGTTGTAGCACGCTGACACAGCACTGATTTAAACAGTGCAACTCGATTATTTGCTTCAACTTTACCCTGACACAGGTAAGCACTACATATTACCGCTGAATTTTCGTCGTGTCATTTCTAGGCCCCCATCAGGCTGGGGGCTCTTGGCTCGTATGCCGCGTGCTCTTGTGGAGAAGATGGCCCTGTGAATGATCATCAATTTAATCAGCCACTGATAGGCCTAGACTTTTATACACGGCTTTTTAGGCCCAGACCGCGAAATTTCAGAGGAACATTCCTCATGGCAAGCTTCAAAAAAATCCCTTTTGAAATTTTTCCAAAAAGTCATTTTCAAAAAACATTTTTTTTGTATAATCTCAAAATGGAGTAAATCCTTCAACTTGAAATTGCCTTCAGGCAATATGCCCGCCCTTGTATGTATATAAAGTTTTAAATAAATAAACAAGTCTTTGCATTCACGCGAATTTCTCAAACCGTCTGTTTTTTTTAGGCGTCCTCTGTATGGAAACCGGTTATCGTTAAAAGCATTCATCTTTTCAAGGAAAACCTTTTTCGTTATTTTCCATTTCATTCACAAAGACTTTGACAGCTGAGTAAAGTAAAAAACAAAACACTTTTAGCAGATGAAAATGTATAACGTCAATATTAAAAAAGGGAACATATTAAGTATTGTGGAAAATGTTTAATGTTCATTACGTTGGACGTTAGTGAAGGAATAATTAGCATTAGCATAGTACATTTATAAAAAAACGTAAAAAGCGTTAGCGACTGCTAAACGTGCTCGCTAATTTGAATTCACGAAATTTATTACGCAAACGCAAGAAGCGGCAAGTTTTTTTAAAGTCAAACCGCAGTACAGTGTCAACATTTTGTATGGAGGGCTGCAAAGTGTACGGCACCTGTAGTGCGGTTTGTTTCATCCAAAACAGTACAAATGTATTTTTGTGTTGTCGCGACGCGCCACACAACGCCACGCAATCCCGCTCTAGTGCGGTTTGACCTTTAGACAAAACAAGAATGATCTGTTCTTGGCGATGAATAGACTTTCAGTAAGATCTGTATCTGTATCTGGATCTGTAATTTGGACTTCTGAAACACCTTTTTTTTGAAGAGAATATATAAACTATATGCCAAACAAAAACACTCATATAAACCATCACGCCATTTCTCTGAAGGGTTAGAGAAGATAAAACGCCATATAACTCTGTCGTTGTTAGTATTTGTTGGATAAGGTGATGCCATGTCTTTCTCAGTCTTCTTCGATTTCTGCATCCATTTGTTTTCTGAATTTCTAGTTGTATTATATTTCTTTAAAAATATGTAAATTAAGTTTTATTTTTCTTTTTAATGTTTAAATTGCCGCTGAATTTTTATAATTTATAAATTAAACTTCATAATTTTAGGAGAAAAGAAAATCTTGTAATAAAAAAAAAATTGAAACCAAAAAACTTTTGTAGAGGCAATTGTACCGTAAATGTGAATTAAATAAATTGATAATGAAGCTTTAGTTTTAATGCGAAAGCATTCTCAATATTTCTTGACGAACGAATGCAATCCTCTATATTTTCAAGCAATTGAAGAAATATTTAGGCGACTGATCGATTTGGTGAATTTACACATTTGCCTTTATCTGAATTCTGAATAATTAATTCGTGAAATTTGTACGACTTGTCATTCAAATCATACATGGCAATATGTTACTGATAAAATAAGTAAAAAATGTTAAGAATTTTACATTTTGTTTAAAAAATAAAGCGGAAAATCCACGAGATAAATAAGTCATACTTATCAAAAGTAAGGCAATTTAAAAACCGCTCTTAAAATAACTCAAAATGGCTTAAAAATGTATGCGTATTTGATAAAAGTTACAGATTTGAGAGAGAAAAATTTAAAATTTCTTATTTATGGAGTGTTGTGTTTCTTTTAAAAAGATTGGGAATATTTTAAAGCGAATATGTAAGTTTGGGTATTTATTTGTTTTTAATTTAAATTGAATTAAATCGTAGTTCACATTAATAATCACGAAAAATATATCGCTTTTAATCATCATCATTATCATTTTCCTATCCGCATCTACTGATGTAAAGAGCAATGCATTAGTACACTAACCGCAGCGTATTCAAACTTTTTTTTTGTTACATGAATGATGATCAGTCTCACGCTTTAGGTGCCAATCCGGAGACTATAAAATAACGCAACGATGTCCCCCGGTTTTAAAAAAGCTTTGAATTTCATCGAGATCACAATTAACTTGTTTTGTTTTTTAATTATAATTATAAAACTGGTGCCTTGCTTTAACTGAAATTAATGTTTTTAAATCTGGATTGTTCTATGTAGGTTAATTATTACGTTCCAGTTAATTGATAGTTTATAGCAGGCGCCGAGGTGCAGTTGGTAAGACAGCTAACTGTGAAACTAGCGTTCGATAGGTCCTATCGGATATACAGATCTGGTGGCTTCCAAAAATAATTTCAAGGCTTTTAAAAAGTTTTGTAATATTTTTGGTGAATTGATCATGTCCAATCATTTTTTTCCCTGTCAGCGAAGAGTTTATTTCCTTTTTTTCTCAATCCAATTTAGTGCATATTATGTTCTTCTTATGTTCTTCTGGATTGGGTACCTTCTTTCAGCACAAAGATGTTAAGGCTACCAAATTAAAGAGAGCTTTTCTCGTTCGGCAACTAGCAATTTTTCCACGAATGTAGGCACCGGCAAGGAGAATTTTGTCCTCAGATGTGGTGTGCTGTATGATATGGTGGGCAAGCTGCACAAAAAATCGATTTTACTTTATTTTAGGAAGATAAGTCTGTTAACTTTCCATTGTAGTTTCCTCAATTAAACATTCCATACCCACAAGGCGATTACGTACTGCTTTAGGGTATTATTATGAAATATTTTAAATAATTCAAATAACTATTATTTCTATTATTTCAAAATAAGTCTTAAAAAACGCTTAATGTCAACTTACGAAAACTCTTAGTTTTGATTCTATAATATTAGATTAAGTTTACGCGATAAAAATACATGTGCGCTAGGCGAGCAGTTCAAACATGGCAATTTACTCATGGTTTGTAAGGAATCCGAGTTCTCTTAGCCCAGTGGGTAAGATGCGAGCTTATATTATATCACAGTGCAATAGTTTATAACAATTGAACACGTTCATTAGTTTTGTATTGTTTATTTACGTAGCTGAAAATTGAAACATACAAAATAATTTTAAAGAAATCGGGAGTGTGATGATAAAAGGGTATTTCTGTCACTTTTTTCTAACATTTTTACATAAAACATCATAAAATCTGATGCTCTTTCGTATGACAAAAATATGCTAATTCCTATCTCTACAGCTTCTTCCGAAATTTCCATATGAAATAATATGGATCATTTATTATTTCCACAACAGTATATGGAAACCTGCTGACGAATTGTATGCAGACAATTCTGTAGGAGTTTTTTGACAAAAATAAACTCTTAAGCTATGTGACATTTTTTTAAAACCATATTAGCTCAAATATAATGCGGCTTTGAAAACAATGCGACCTAAATATTTGGAGTTGGAATCAAAGGAAAAATTCAAATACGGAACAAAAATAAATAAGTAAATTTTATTATTAAAAATATGATTTTTGACTCGCATGAAAAATCGCCTCTTCTGTTCCCAACAACCTAAAAATGCATAAGCTGTAAATGTGATAGACGAAAAGGTTGAGCTATAAGGCAAGGTTAATCTAGACATGGCCAAAACCTCTTATATATGGCGAACGTTTTTTTTAAAAAATGCATTGAGTACAAAATATCGCATTATGTATTCCGACTAACACGGTATTTGCTTGTTTTGTACAGTTTAGAAAATGACGGGTTACCTTCTGTCACTAAGCGCGATATTTGGTATTTTCATCCTTATTATGGTATTTCCTCCTACTATGCTAAGGCGCAACTTTATACCAGCTTTATAAGTAAGGCCTTCAGTGAGTGAAACGAGACACGGCCAACACCTACCCCTTGCCACAGGATTGTGGAATACAGTCCAAACTGTTACTTGTACAGTACATAACATGTTACCAAACACTATTAAAAATACTGAGTTAAATACAGGAGTGAGACGTTTGCTCAAATTATGGTTATTAGAAAAAAGTTTTTTGGATTTAGTGATAGTTTTTAATTTTTCATAATGTAATATGTAATGTTTTTCAAGTAAAATGATTGTTAATGTAAGTTTAAATAATCGATGTAATTTATAAGAACCTGCTGATGAGTTGTATGTATGCAAATCAGCAGGACTTTAATTTAAGACTATTTTGTAAATATTTTTGAAAAAAAAAAAAATAAATCTACATGGCTGACCTACTTGAAAAGTCACCGCACGATCCTGTTTGTCAAAACTTAGATTTTTATTTAAATTCTGTATATTCATGTTTATTTTATAATAACAGCTGTAGACAGAAAAAATCTGTGCATTCCGTACCTATACAGTATTGGTTCAAAATTAATTTAAGTGGTCTCACAACAAACTATTTTATTTGATAAATATAGTCAATGTTGTAGGAAAACTATATAAACATTGTTTTTTGTGTGGTATGGATCACTGTCGTATTATATTGCGTAGTCGTAGACATAATATTCCTGAAAACTAGGTACCATGGTTTCACCAATTTAACATGAGTATATGCAGATATACATATTTCGTACGATCATAAGACGCCTTTCATGAATTGAACGTAACTATAGTTAATGTTAGCTCAAGGGCCTATTTTCATTAGTTAATTAGGTTATTAAACATTTCCCGTTTCTGATGCATATTGTTAATAAGCCGCAAGTCTATAAATGAATTAATCGATAATTATTGTCCAATTAGGTTATATTGAATTCAAATTATTGTGTAATCAGTAATATGATCAGATAGATCTTAACTCTTTACGGGACACATATTTTGTGTTGATTTAAATATTTTTTACCTAAAAAAATATGTTACTTTTTAAGATAATAAATTTATTGCATTTGAAAAAGCTGAGTGGAGAACTAATTAACTAGTGGACGTCTTGAGACATAAAACTTAATATTGATACAAAACAGTAGAAAATAAAAACCTCACTTTGCTCTTGATATAATATTAAGGCTTATAAAATACAAATCAATGTTTGGAAATAAAGTATAATTACATGCATTGAAATCCGTTATTTTTAATAAGCATTTTACTATTTTTTAAATTTCCGTTGAACATTTTCAATCCTTCCGATGTATGTCATGTATTGTGGGCTCCATACAACGGATGCAAACTCCAAGTTACTGAGTACAAAAGTGTTGTGTAAAGTCTTTTATTTATTAAGTTTTTTTAAGGGTTCAGAAAGTCTTAAAACGAAGCTCAGCATTTGGTAAGCTTTTTTAACGATTAAATTTAGGTGAGACCCAAACAGCAATCTACTATCAAAAATAACTCCTAAGTCGCTGACCTTGCTGCACCGTTTTAGTTTGTTTTTTTAAAATTTTGTCATTTAGACGGTTTTATCAGCATACCGACGCGACGATATGTAACTTTTATCTTGACGTATGTGTGTACTATTTTTAACACTTCATAATTTTTATGACTTTTCTGTGAAAACGAGCAGCAAAATAAACCGCGCACTAAGCACAGTTATTGCGAATAAAAATATCTAAATTGAAAGATAACTGGCAGTGCACAACGGAATTTTATTCAAGACACTTATGTATGAAAGTGAAACATGAAACTGGTAGACGAAGGGTAAAAGCAGAGTAAACATGGTCAAAATGCGATATCTTGTATAACAGGGTTACGATGAAAAAATCAGTAGAGTGAAAATCAGTCAGGTAAAGTTGAAAAGGGTCTTTAAGATGGTTTGGTCATGTAGAACAAATGAATAGAGAAATAATGGTAAAACAGGTATATATGACGAGAATGAACGGTAAGGCGGGACAAGGACAACTGTGGAAGACGTGTCATTATCAGATAAACCGAAATTTAATGTTAGGTTATGTCAAAAGCAGGCAGAATCAAAGGCCATATATGAAAAGATGTATGAGTTTGAAGAAAGCAAGGAATATATTAAAAAATAGACGTGTGTAGCATCTATCCTCTCTGCCTACTGAAACGGCGTGATGGTAGTAGTAGTAGTACTGTTGTTCTGAATATATTTGGTGTCAAAGAGATGATTTTTCCTCTAAATCTTCTTTTCCACTATTATATACGTTCTGCGAAAAGGAAAAATTCCTACAATTATTTGTTGAATGGTCTATTTAGAGTATCAACATTATGCTGGTACCGTGATGTACCTATAGAACATCGCCTTTGTTTTATGTAACCACCGTACGAACAATACAGGGGCTCTATCACAAGTTTCTAGTTTACATAAGAGCAAAACTCTGTCTAGATTATGAAATACAAATCCGATTACCAACCTCGTGCACCGGTAGCAGTCGAAAATGGCCATAAACGCTTGCCGGAACTTTTTGTTCATGAAGCAGTAGGTTATGGGATTACAACAGGAACTGACATAGGCTAGGAGCTGAACAAGAGCCACTCCTGTACTTCCAACGTAGTTGTATAGTAGTTCGGGCGAGAACAAGTAAACCTGAAACAAAATAACCAAGGTTTAATTTTAGACAGACAACCCAAAACTTTTGTTTAATCCTATAGTCGTCACATTTGTGTTAAAAAACATATTTAAAAATAATAATTAACACTGCCATAATTGAACCTATTGCAAGTGAAGTGAACTATCTGATTATGATAATAAAAATACTTTATAGTTTTTTTTTTCACTTTTATTTTTTAATTTTTTATACATTTTTTACCAGTGACCGGGTTTCGTCGGGACCGACATCGTCAGACTGGTGGGAGACTAAACAAATGTCTATGTTATTTACAAGTGCAAGCAGGGTAGAATAAAACTATAAAGTATTTTTATTTTTATAATTAAAATGCAGTCCCACCAAGAAATGTCAGTAGAAAAACTCAATATATGAACTTTCTGACATTTAAAAGGTGAAGTAAACTAATTGCTTGTATATTACACTTTTGTAATCGCTTTCATGAAAACCTTTTTTTTCTGGTTGTATTTCATATATTTTGAAACATATGAAAACAGTTGCGTAAAAAAAGACAAAAAGCTAAGAGTTACAGCTTTTAAATTTGATCATTTTGTCAGTTGGTTGACTTCACCTGCAAAAGGCTAGTTAAAATAATAATTATTAAATCAATTTTATATCCATTATTAACAGAATTTTTTTTTCAAATTTTATTCATTATCGAAGTAATTTTTTGAAAGAGGAACATTTATTAAACGACGCAATATTGAATGGAATGCGGAATGTTTTTGGGAAGTTTTTAATTATCAATGACGATGACATGTCAGTTGGTTTTCGGAAAATGTTAAATTTTATTTTGTTATTGATGTTCATTAATGTCAAATCTAGAAACCTTAATTGATCGTCTTTTTAGACATCTGAAGTGAATTTAATTTTGTCATATAAAGTATTTTTACAATTAAGAAATGAAGTTAATTGACGTTCTGTTGTGGTGGTTTTATATTTTTGTGCAACAACTATGGTGAAGGTATAGTGGGTTTCGCATGTTGGTTTAATCGGTGTCTTGACAAACAAAGAGATACGTCTCGAAACCGGAAGACATAGAAATGTCGGTAAGTGATTATATACAAATATTTAATAACATTTAGTTACTTAATTTATTTGATGTTATTTTAATAAACACTCTTTGTGGAAGAGTTACGTGAAAGAACAGGAAAAGTAAATACTTTGTACTATTTCTTCGTAGTACTTTGTAAATATTTTGAATAGGTAGTTTGATCGATTATTTTCATCGATTTGTATTTTTAAAAAAAATCTAAAAAAGCTCACTTTTTGAAATGCGTTTAGAATATAAAAAAAAATCATATATTATCCAAAATGGGGTCGAATTTTAAAGCTACCCAAATTGAATATTTTGTTTTGTTCTTCAGTACTAATAAAATAATAATTGTTCATAAAATGTTTAACTTTTTAAAGATAATTTGATCCTTGATTACTAAAAATCCTTTGAATCCTAGAGTAGGCAGTTAAAAGACGCTCGACGCAAAAAAATATCATTTTAGGAAGCTGGCGATGCTGTTGATTGGCTGTTTTAAATGGAAATGGATTCAAATTCCCATTTTAAAAACAGGTTAGGAGCCAAGGTTCTGTCTTAGGATGAAATAAAATCCTGCGTTAAGGTTTAATACCATTTTCCCAACTGCCAGAATCAAATGAATTATTCTTGCTGTAAGTCTAAGGTTTACACTGTAAACTGAATTATTATTAATTATCCTTCCTTAGCGAAAACAAGATGTCACTAAAAAGGTGACGGTCAGATGAAAAATATTTTTATTACATATATTTCTCGACACTTACATTAATATATGTATCGTTAAATGTTTTAATCCTATTTAGGATTAGAAACACCTATTTATGAGAACATAAAAATAATTTGATTTCGTCAGTATAGTGATAAAACCCTCGAAATGACAACATTTGAGAAAATAAGCTAAAAATGCAGTTAGTTATACGTCATTTTTTTAACATTATTCACTAATAAAAAAATTTAAGTCCTCTATGGTTTAGTTTCAAAGTTGACATGAATAAAAATCCACTAAGATACCTTTAAAATATTTTTTTTCTGTGATTCTTTTTATCAGATATTATTTTTTTAAATCTCATCTATTGAAACAGTTTAAAGTAACTAAGACGGTTTCACGAGTATTTATCATGTCCAAAATATGAATACGGAAGGCCAAAAAAGACCTTTGTTAAATCAAATATTCAAATTTATTTTTTTACTTAAGACTCTCTAAATGCATATATAAAAAAAATATCTACATATATTTTTTTATAAACATAGTTTTATAAGTATTTCGGCGATATATTTACTATCGAATATTTTCTCAGACGCTCACTAATTTATATTTCACATACCTTAAAGTGCATGTTTACTTTTAAAAGTGCAAACTTTCATTAATATGAATTTTTGTCAGACTATGAGTGCAAACAGTAATTTTTTTTCAAGAGTTAAAGTTAAATACACCTTAGAAACTTACAAGTAGTTACCCAAGTCTTAGTCAACATGAACAAATAGATTAGTGACTATTATGATGAATTCTCGTAGAAATGAAAGAGGGTGAAAGATGTAATCTTTTAGCGTCGGAACTTTTAAAGGTTGAAGTTTAGTGACGAGAGAAATTGCATTTTGAGAGATAAAAAACTCCACCAAACTTGTTTTAGTTTATTATTTATTATATTTTTTTCTTTGCATTTTACAAAAGGTATACGTAAAGTTACAAATAAAAAATAAACTATTTCTAAAATAAGAAAAAATCCCACAAAGACATATTATAATCAATTTCAATAAAAACGACTGAAATAATACTATAATTATCATTAAAAAAAGTGCTTATATTAGAACACATTTTTTTGGCAGTAAAATTATGAAAATTTTAGGAAAATTATGTGAAATTCTTTAAAAATAAACTTTAAATCTGCTTTTTTTGTTCACAATTTCAACAAAAAATTAAAAAGAAACAAATCAAAATAGTTCATCTCTGTCATATTGTTCTTATGAAATGTATTAAACAATTTTGGAGCTATAAAAAATGAGTCTGAATTAACAATAAGGGGTTTTATGTAAACTCTTCAATCTTTGACTAGATCTTTTAATTTTTTTGGAAAATAAATGTTGGCGCATGAACACATATTTTAAACGTTGCTGTCAATAAATTTCTCATAGCTTTAAAAATTCAGCTTCCTGAAATAATTGGTTGGAGGAAAAAGTAGAATTTTTATGAAGTTTAGTTTTAAAAATAAGTTTTTGTACGGTTTCTAAAGGCTGAGTATGATTATTATAGGCTCTTCTCCTAACTTAAAAATTGGTTACTTGGTTTTTAAATATTGACACTTTTTACCTACTATTGGCCTTATTAAAAAAAAATGAGTAAACAATTAATTCGTCCTAAACGTTATTATAATCTTAAATAGCTATCCTAGGATATTGTAACTCGTGAGTAATTAATATTCGCTAATAAGCGGAATGGGGAATGTTGTAGAGTATCTACATAAAAGTGGCCACTTGAACCCAACCTATGACAGGTCATAAGCCCTGTAAACGCTCGAATATCCATAATTTTGAAACAAAAATTCTACCCATCTCTGTAGTGATATAAATAAAAATATACCTACTCCCCCTTGGGATAAAACCCAGAATTGTGTGTGTATAAATATGTAAATATATATACACACACCAAAAATAATATTGTGTAAACAAGATCTGGTCAAAAAATTAAGTAAAATAAATTGCAGAGTCATCTGCAGGCGATTACTAGTAATTAATTTAACTCGGATAGAGTCTTAGCTACATAAATAAAGTAATTTGCTTTAATACTTAACCTCAATATCAAATACATAGATGGCGCTCCAAACGCGCTAGCGAAAGCTTTCCTTGTTTCATGATATATATACAAAAACCAAAAATGTCACCGATATGGATATTCGCTAATAAGCGGAATGGGGAATGTTGTAGAGTATCTACATAAAAGTGGCCACTTGAACCCAACCTATGACAGGTCATAAGCCCTGTAAACGCTCGAATATCCATAATCTTGAAACAAAAATTCTACCCATCTCTGTAGTGATATAAATAAAAATTAATAAACTAGCTATTTCTTAATTAAAGTAAATATTTTATCAACAGTGATGGTTCTGTTTCGGACAAAACCAAATTTTTTTATTTCTTCTAAATCTCTGTAATACAATCATCATTATCAAACCCTGATCCCCACTGATAGAAGTAGTGATGGTACATAAAATAAAATTTCTTTCAAGATAATTTCATTCGAGGTTCTGCGAGAAACAAAACTTACGATGCTTTTTATGCAAGTTAAGAATAAATTTATAACAGGAACATATGCAGTAGTGTGTCATTCTCCAAATCGAGGCCTTATTTTTATATTGAATTGCTTCTAAGACCGGTGTCAAAAAACAAAATTACACTAAAGATAAAATAAGTGAGGATCATCAAAAAGAACATTTAAATAATGAAACGTCTACATGCGAAGTAAATAAAAGAGAATATCGTTTTTGATGACAGTAATTGACAAAATCATGCCTACTAAAAAGTAATATTTAAGAAATCGAACTAATAATCGTATGACAACCCTTGCGTCAACTTCAGAAACGAAGAGATGAGGCATACAAAGTTGCCTTAAGAATTCAATAAAAATGTATCATTTATTGAAATAAATCAAACATTTGAAAAAAAATATTAAGACTTGAAAATACGAAAAAATATATATTAAAAAAAAACTTGTTTATTATTTTGTAGATATTGATTAAACATTGTTAGCTATAACTAGTTGTTAAAGTTTTTTACTATGTAATTTTAAAAAAAAATTCATTCCACGCAGTGTTTCTCGATCAAGTGTAACAGGAAGGTAATATGATTAGTACTACGATTCAGATACCAATTCAAGGTCAGTGAAACATAACATTGTAAAACACCTGGCAAACAAATAAATTATTTTTATTAACAAAAGATGTAACACATGAAAAAGATATTATACTCCCAAGAGTTATACAAAAACTGATTTGGGACGGTACATAAAAAAAAACATATTTGTGATAATACATTATATTAGTTGATACAATTCAAAACAGTAATAAAATATAGTTAAAATAAATATATATATTTATATACGCCTCCACTCGTTTGCGAGTAATTTTGGCTCTAAAAATCAAGAAAAAGAAAGTTAAAGAATGTACAAAAAAACAACCCCGGAAACATGGATATAATGTGAGATGTTTAGATTCAATATTAAAGAGTTATGTAACAATAAAATATTATTACCGTCTCCATTAAACGTAAGCATCACATGAAATTATGGGAAAACATAGTATTAGAAACATCAAAAACATAATCATACACTATCTGTATAAATTATACTCATAACTGTATTTATTTTGCTTTTATATTCTATAAATAAAATAAAGTGTTCTGTAGACATCAGTGTTAGATTTTTATATTAAAAGTATCAATACCAAAAATATTAAAGTAATATTTTTTATTTGTAACACCTTTAGATTTGCTATTCCACTTTTTGTTTTTTAGTTTTGCGGAAAGTTTATTAAATTGGGAATGGACAATTATTTTTTTGAGTGAAATTTAGACACATAAAGATTTTTTGAGTTTCGTGTATTGTGAAAATCAATATCAAATGTTTATTTTAAATTTGTGTGAGCGGAAAAGTTTATGATATTCAAAAAGTCATGCAGTGGAATTTATTTTATCTGTAACTCTTGAGGAATCGAACCTAGAACCTCAAGCATGGAAAGAAAACACGCTAACAAGTGATTTTTTATGATTTTAAAATGTACAAGTTTTATCAATCTGGGTGAAAATCTACCGCATAAGAAATATCGATATATTTTAAAAATACTTTTTAATATATGGTAATTTGTTCTTAAACCAGTTAGTCACATCAACAGTATTAAGGATTTTGAGAACGTTAAAATGTTTACACGAAAGTACTAGGTCTTATATCCTTACTTGAGGACAAAATCCAGTAAAATATATGCAAATAAAAATAAAATTTGAAGCATACCAGAATTGCGAAAATATAATATTATTTTTATGCGTCTTTAAAAAAAATTTAGTTCATATTTTTACCGTTATTATTGATCTGTTAATACATTTTTGAATAATAAAAAGCACTTAGCTAGCAGTGAAATTTAAATAGCAATGCTTTTACCGCCAAGAAACAATAAAAATAAGATATTCTGAATTTTTATCTAAAAAATGTCCTTTAAAATTACTTGAAGTCCTGTTCCTAATTTTCGTCCAAAATACGCTCGCTTAGATTAAACGGAACAAAAAGGTTTTTCTAAAAATGACTCTTGAATATTAATAACGATTGTTTGTGATTTTAAAAATAAATTTTTACACCTCTAAATTTTAAAGCAAAATTCTAAATCCTGTTCGTTTAAGAAAGTTTTTTTTACCTTTTGTAATAATATTTTAATGAAATAGCGTGAAGGATTTTGTCAAGACAAAATATTTCTGCAATCAGGCTGTTTTATACAAATCTCTCTTTCACATTTTGCTGAAACATTTTTTTATTTATTTATTTATAATTTTTAAAAAACCCGTTAGGGTTACATTAAAAATTTAATATTGTCTAGTCATTTCATGTCTCGTCTAGTCTTGTTAGTTCAGTCATCATGTGCTTTTTCAGATTGATTTTAAATTTGTCTCCAGTAAAGGTTTTCAAGTAGTAAGGTAAGTCGTTGTAGTGTTTAAGTTCATTATGCAGTATTTTTTACTGTCCTGTGTTTGTCTTTGCTTTTTCAATATGCTAGTGTTGTTGTTGTCTGGTGTTATATTTGTGTATGTCAGCATTTTCGACTAATATTATGTCGTCGTCTTGTATGTTTCCCAGTGTTATTTTAAGCACAATTTTTAAGGTCTCAATTTTAGTCAGATAGTTTATGTCAAAATGGTGTGGTTAATAGGTTTAAAAAAAATGTATTTTTTCATACTTGTCGGTTTAGTAGTGTAGTGGTTAGAGCGTGCAAGGAACACCGTTGACATGAAATTTTTATTGTAAAATATGTTTTTACACAAGAATATCTCATAATACCTGAACTAGCACCTGAATCGTAATACTAATCATCTGACGCCGTGATTAATCTACCAATGCAGTGCCCTATGCACTATTAGGTGCAAAAAAGGAATGATGATGACATAACTCGTGTATGTAGATACCATTTACTAAACATGTAAGTCTATACACATCTATGTTATATTATTTAAATAACAAAAACGGTTTTTGTTGCATGTGGACTTATATGAGTTTTCAGCCTCGTCGTTTCATGGTCAGCGCGTTTGCCTACCATGCGAGAAGTCTCGGGTTCTATTCCCGACAAGGTTGAAATAAAATATTTTTTTAAAAGGGTGTTTTCACACCTAAATATTTCATAGTCCCTAGACTGGTACCTGAATCGTAAAACTGATCATATTACCTTCATGTGTAAAAAATGATACGTTGCGATTGGTGTACCAATGCAGTGCCCTATGCACCATGAGGTGCGGAAAAGGAATGACGATATGTGAATTTTCGAAAACATTTTCAGAACTTGTTAATTTTCAAATAATATATTTATTCTACTTACCGAAAAGGTCGAGAGTTTCAAATACCTGGGAGTATGTGTTACCGAAAATGACAGCTTTCAAAAAGAACTGGGAGTGCGGTTACGAGTAGTAGGGGCCACATTCAACAGTATGAAGACTGTCTGAAGATCTGATTTTTACTCAGTGAAAACCCAATTCCGCCTATATAACGCCTGCATAGCACCCATTCTCCTCTACGGATGTGAATCGTGGCACCTCACTAGGGCCCAAAACAGCGAAATTCAGAGTATTGAGAATAGGTGTCTCAGAAGAATCTTAGGAGCGCAGTGGTTTGACTTTGTGAGGAATATAGAAATAAGAGAACGAAGAACTGTCGTCAAGCGGAGGCGATACGGCTGGCTAGACCATGGACTGCGGATGCCTCCGGACAGCCTTAACCACGCTTCCCTACTTTACAAGGCATCAGGTTTTCGACTTCCTGGACGTCCACTGATGACTGTTTGTCGGCAGTTTATGTCATAACTTTGGGACGAGAACCTGACTTGGAAGGACACAAAGGAGTTGTCAGCCGATAGAGATGCACGGAGGCTTTTTGTGGATACCATATGCTCCAACTAGGGAGCGGACATTTAATGAAAAAAAAATGAATGAATATTTATTCTTGTTTTTCTAACAACATAATCCAAAGTCTTTTATATAGTGATTTTAAGCATGTTTTTCAATAGTTTTTATTTTTAATTTTTTCAAAGAAACTTTAGAGCTCTTACGATTTGCCCAAATATTTCAATTTTTGAGCCGTTTTTTTGCTGTTGTAAAAACCGTGTAAAAAATGGGAAAAAAGTTGTGGTAGGGCGGGGTTTGAACCTTGGACCTCCTGATCCTGAGTCTAACACTACTCAGACACTATTCACGGGACCAAAATCCGTTCAAATTTTTTTGAACATGTATAAGTTGCCATGATACCACCAATTTGTCTGCGTCCGGGAGGACCAAAAATACAGTTCTGTTTGTGAAATAAAACCATGGACAGAATCGTGTCCGAGTGTTTTTCACTAAATCTGCCTCGTAGGGTAGTGGTTGGCGTATTTGACTGCCATGCTTAAGGTTCTAGGTTTGTTTACTGGGATGATTATCATAAAATATTGTTTTCTTCGTTGGTTTAATGCAGCAATATTTCACTTGATAAGATTGATAACCTCACAATCCTGTAGTACATGATCAAGATAAACTGCATGTACCAATGAAGTCCTTTTTTTACCATCAGGTGCGATTTATAGTTTGATGATGATGATACCATCAACAAATTGTCTGTCTTTTGATTTATCAAAAAAATACCGTTAGTTGAGCGCACTAGAGAAAAGATCGAAAGCCACAAAAAATATGGAAGGCGTAGATATATTTTATTCTCAGTTAAAAAAGACGTGAGTTTAAGTCAAGTTAAGTAAAGAAGTAAAAAAACTAGAACATGTGAGAAAACAGAAAGTTTTAAAAACTGAAAAAAATACATGTTAGTTTTAGAATTATATAAACTGTTATGTTAAAATATGAGCAAAAATCCGTAGTGTAAAAAAACTTCGCTTAAGATATTGGTTAATTATTCTTCTTATAGTCCGTAGCACAGTCATAGACTTACTTGTAAATTTTTAGCGTGATCTGTCGCGCAATTTGTTTGCGGCAGCTGTGTGAACAAGTCGATCCTTGGTTTGTTCTTCGAATTTTGCCTAATTTTCTTCAAAAAAATCAAGGGAAATTTGTTGTTGAAGAGATGCTTTTTATGGAGAATATTGCCTTTTAGCGCATCATCACGAGTGATGAGACATGAGTTGATGAATATGATATGGAAACAAATCGACAATTTTCTGAATATCGCGGTTGCCAATTGAGCCAAAACCCAAAAAACCACGCCAAAGTCGCTCAAAAATCAATAATGTTGACTGTTTTCTTTCGTTATTATGTTTTTTTAAATTAAAAAAAAAAATATTTCAAAATACAAAAATGTGCACAACATTATTGTATTCCCATGAGTTAGCAAACTCATTCTGGACGAATTTTTGTGGACGAAGTTTTTTTCGATAAGCCAGACGGTAAATAAGTAATACTATTTAGACAAATTGAGGTGTTTAAGGGTGAACATTCGTCAAAAAAGGCCATATTTATGGAAAGATAAATCTTAGTTTTACAAAAATGCGCCGACTGACACATTTTTCCTTGTACGATATTATCTGGCCAAAATCAAAGTAAAAGCCGTTTTCTATGCTTAATATTCACATGATTTGGCTCCGTCTGAGTTTTTCTTGTTTCCTAAACTCAAATTACCACTTTGCAAAAAGCATTTTGACTCGATTGAGGAGATTCCGGGTCATATATCATCTGCACTGCAGAATCTAAATCTTGAAGTTTTTGGGATATTCATTCTTATATATATGCAAGGTTTTTATTTAATCTACAATGCCCCAGTTAAGAGTTTTAGAATTAACCCTCGCATGGTTTTGGCATAGTTTAATTTATGATAATTCCAAAAGTGAATTAATTTTTTAAAAATTGGCGTCTCCTCTCCAGAGGTAGTTGATGATCATAGCTTTCTCTACCTCATTGACTGCAGCCCTAAACGGTGATGTGGTACTCTTTCTGTATCATAGCCTCAGATTTCAGAGCCAGGAAACCCTTCGACGACCCAGTCCTCTTCTGTCACGAATTCTTCCTTATTTATTAATTGTAGGATCTTGTATTTTTCTTATCTTATAAGGTACTGTAAGGAATGTAGGTATATTGTTGGTGACAACAACATATCTGTAGTCGTCTGCATGCCCACATAACTTGGCAAGCCACTGTAGATTAGTTTCTCTTAGCAAACAGTCGTATAATTAAAGCTCAACTTAGTTATGATAATAAACCACAGTCAACAATTTAAAAGCGTTATTACTGATCATCACGACCACCATAGTGCATAAAAGGTACATGCCAAACGTATTGTACTATCCTAGTTTTTACGTTGATAAGTAACTCTAGATCCTTTTATATACGTCATAGAACAATCTTATTCTGAATTCTGTCCCTTCAAGTGATCTTGAGCACTTTTTAATATATTCAATTAATCTTCTTTCCATCGCATCGGTCAGTGTCCAAGTTTTCATACATAACATCGGGCAATACGCATTTTTAGATTTAAGGAGAGACCCTTATATTGGTCAGGATGTCTTTCATTTTCACAAAAATTCCTAGAGCTCGTTCGATGCGGCATTTGATTTCCTGAGTATGATCCAATATTTCACGAACCGTGCATCCATACAAGCTTACACGCTCCAGTCTTGTGCTATTTACAGAAATATTTATATCAGCCTTTTTCCATCTGTCATTATTCCACTATCCCGTAATCGTGGATTATTTTAAAACGTTTTATTGTTTTGACCATAGTGTATTAAAAAATCTGTATATACTTACAGTATTTAAGACGTGCAATGGAGCCCAGCAGATAAAAAATTCGGCTATGATGACAAACAGCATTCTTATGACCTGAAAGAAACAAAAAAAGTAGATTGATAAAACGAAAAAACATATTTTCAATTTATTTTAAATTTAACAATAATTATATTACATTTTTATTACGTATTATCATATTACGTTTGTGCTTTGAAGAGGACTAACACTGAGTTATTAGTAAAAACATACTGAGTATTTTGTATAATAAATGCATAAAACGTTGTCATTTTCCATCAGTCCTTTATACATAATGAACTACATAATGTGAAAAATTCTCCAAATACTTTCATTCTTTTCCTTCATTTTTTAAGTACCTACATATAAATACAAATATTGTGTTATACCTATTTACCGTTCTGACGAAATACATTTAATAAGATAAATTTATAATCCATTTTATGTAGAATATTGAGATCTTACGAAGAGGGTTTCCAAATGAAATTTGGTGGCAAATATGATATTGAATATATTTAAAGGGTCTAAGGATTTGAGGATCAAAGGCTACGTAAAATGAATAATTGTGTTATTGTTTTTAGATAGCTTCGTAAACTAATGTTAGTTAATAAACTTCAAATAAATATAATATTTGAAGCTCTTACTTTCTGATTTTCCAAATTAAATAATATAATTACGTGTATTATTTATTGACTCGGCGTTAACATTGTGGAATAACATATTGAATTGTATAAATAAAACAACTTTGTTTTAACAGTGGACTTAAAACAAAGTTGTTTTATTTATACAATTTAATTACGTGTATACTAAAACTAAACTTTATTTAATATACCGATTAGAAACTAGTTGTAATTAATCACACTTTATTTCTTACGTAAGATTAAAAATATTTAGCGTTAGTTTGTTTTTAAGCCTTGTTAATGGCGCAGTCATGTTCTGAAATTAGCAGTTTTATACAAACAATACACGCAGTTATTTATTTACACATACGCCCAATGGGCATTTTTAAGGAGATATTTAAACATTAAAAAATTTTATAAAAGAAAGTAGAAAGACAAAATGGTATATAGTTGACTTGAAGGGAGTAAAAGCAAGAAAGAGGTGTTTATAATTGAATTTGATTCAGTGATCGTATGAAAGAAGACATATTGTGATCAAAAAAATCAAGACTGATATGTTTGTTGTATTTTCTACAAATTTAAAAAAATAAATTATTACAAATCATAGAACACAAAGTATTTTACAGGTATAAAACGTTGAATTACATTTCTAGGAGTTACAACAACTCAATTCGGGACATAAAAAAAAAAAAAATATAACACATATTGACAACAACAAAGAAACAAAGCAAGTTTAGCACCTTTACAACTAAATATCGGTAATTATTTTATTTAAAATACGTACATTGTTTTATTCCACTATCGTTGATATTTTTTACCAATAACCGGGTTTCATGGTGACCGACATCGTCAGACTGGTGGGAGACTAAACAAATTTGTATGTTTTATACTGTGCAAGCAACAGTTATCAATTCTGATTTTATTTAATTGTACAAATAAACAAGTTTAACTAATAATATTTTTTGTTGGAGTATTAAAGGTTATTTGAATTTATGTTTGGTTTGAATGTCCATATTAATATTATAAAACGTCATGAAATTGTACATTTTACATTTGCTGTCAATCCTCACAGTGACGTCCAAAAGAAATAAAAAAAGCTGAATAATTCGTATTCTGCAGGATTTACAATATGTGAAAATGGTGCGTTTACTAATTTTTCTCAAATAATATAGGTTCTAGGTTGGTTCTAATCAGTTTGTGGTTCTGTGGCTAGTACCGTAGACTCATAGGTCAGGGGTCTATGATTCTAATCCCACTCTTCGTATTTCTAATAGTGAGTTATTTACAAATCGTTTAAAATGGCCGAAAAAATATTTTTTTGGGTAAATCATAAGAAGGCAAATATATTATACTTTTTCCACCCAAAATTTGTCGACAAGTAGGTTTAAATTAGCAGTGCATCGTGGAAAGTTAAATATTTCTGGGGACAGCTTGCCATTAACATACCGCACACCGCGTCCGAGGACTTAAGAGTCAGGGAAAAATGATGAATAGATATTTGAGCATAGTTTTTCTATCACTCTCTCGCAGATGCCTCCCCGATTTTTTATGAAAAAGACAACTGCATGTTGGATTGATTATGTCTAACTAAAATCGAGGTTTCACTGTCTCATTTTCCACACTCGTTTTTCACGTTTTCATTTTTTTTATTATTCATCATACCTGTGTACATGTTCGAAGATGGCAGATAAAACAAGGCGCTTTTAAGAATTTTCGATGGTCTTAACTCCCATAAGAAATAACTTATTAAAAAGCACAACAAATGCACGATAATTTTAAATATGTCAGCCTCATGGTATAATAATGGTCAGCGCGTTTGCCTACCTTGCTCGGGTTCGATTCCCGACATGGTTGATACGAAATATTCATTTAAAAGGGCGTTTTTGCCCTGGAATGTTTCATAGTCTCTGGACTGATACCAGGGCCGCGATTATAATGGGAAGCTAAGTACGTCATACCTCCACAATAACGGTATAGTTGAAGAAAGATTCTCTTGAGCGATTATGAAGATAAACCACTGACCCCCCCCCCTCCCTTCAAGTTTTGGGTAGGTACATCGATATGTAACAAGGGGAAGCAAATGTCTCGGTATACATATCTACAAATTTTCAATATTAACAAAATAAATGTACTCAATATAGCTAAAGGAGTATGAAAAGCGTATTCGAATTACATACACAAGCTAAAAAAATTAATAAATAATGAAAAAACAATTAAAAAGTATTAAAAGTTACATTTACAAGCTCAAACGGTAAAATATTAAAAATTATATGATCTAAATGCGCATTATCTGGGTCAACTGACGAACATTTTCTATTCCAAAAATCATTTTGATATTCTGCCAATTTAGAATAAAGATAGTTTTATAAATATACTCGTATATATATAATATAAAGCTACGAATATTTAAAAACGATACTGTGTTATTGGAAGTTTGCCTTATAATTTTTTGTAATATTATACGGATGTATAAAATGGTGGATAATTTGTTTTGCCATAAATCTCTCGAGAAAAAACGTATTTCAACAAATGACACTTTGACCTTTAAAGTAATGGTTCGCCCCCTTTTAAAAAGAAGCCCTTTAGTTCTATTGCATAGAACAAAAGCATTCTTAATTTTGGGTTGAGTTTTAAGTTTAACAAACGTGTAACGGATGGTTTCGGTTAGCGCCTGCAATTTGTATTGCTGTAAACTATAGCTGACTTCATAGTTGATATTGACATTTACACAATGTAGTTAACGTCAAGTTAGCAGATCATTAGTTTTTGTGTGTGTACTTTATACATTTACACAACAAAACACCTTATGACGGAAATCATAATTTTAAACAGCACGTTATTTATGAAAATGCCAATTATAGGTTAAATTAATATTTGAACTACAGCAGTGCATGGAAGTGATATGGTTTTCTTTAGTTCTTTATAACAAAATATTTCTATTGTATTTCACTTGATTTAAATTTGAAATAAAATTGACAATAAGTGCATTTTTTAATTATTATTTGTTAAAAGACTGTTAAACAAAGTCAAATTAATAAAAAAATAAAAAATGTGTAGTGGTATCAGCGCACTGTGACTTCAGAAGTTCTCTTCGTTGAGTTTTTCTGATTGGTGAGTCGGCTCCATTTTAACCGGATATCTATCGCCACACCCTATCATTGAGTGACTCTCTAGAACTAATGACGTGGTTTAAAGTAGTTATTTTTTATGATTTTTTCGATCCATTTTCGAGAAACTCCGCCAAATAATTTAATGCGCTAATTTTTTCCGCGTGCAGTAAAAAAAAATTATATCTAATTTTCCAAACTTTCTCATTAAGTTTTTAATGCGCTTTTTTACATGATTTTTATTTTTTTATTTTTGTAATATTTAAAAATATTTTTTTTAGCGCGCGAAATTACCAAATACATTTTTTCTACGTTTTTCGTTCTGTGAATTTATTTTTAATAATTGTACAATGTAAATATTATTTATAGAGACTTTACTGACAGAATGTATTGAGTCATTTAAACAAGTTGCGGGATAATCAAACTTAAAGCTTTTGTATTCTTTAAACCCATTATTTCTCCCACAATTAAAAAAAATATATATTTGAATCATATCGAAGCTACAATGACAGAATGCTTACGTCAACGGTCTTTATAGACAACGGTCTTTTTACAAAATTGTTTAAATTCAAATATTGTTTAATAAAGGTACCATCGTTACTGGAACAGGTGGCATTCAATGTTCCGATCCACCGGTTGCGAAATAAGAATGTACTGTTCCTCGATCAACACAGCACAAACTTTGGCTTGCATAAACCAATGTCCCGATTGTGTCGTATTGTAAACTTAAGACAAGATCTGGACTTTTTTGGAATAAGTCTTTATAGTTTTAAAAATTCACTAAGATAGACCGGATCTTGTCTTGAGGTAGTATTTTTTTTTTTGTCCTAGCTTTAATTTTATTTAGTTTTATTTTATTTTATTGGTGCCTGTATTTACTAAAATAAATTGTATTGACCATCGTTAGAATGGACTGCATAAGTCCGTCAAATTAATAAATAAAAAATATGTCGATTTCAAATTTTATGCTCTGCCTAAAATTAAGACATTGTCGCGTCCCGCGACAAAAATAATTATACCTATAAGATAATCAGAACCGTTATAGTTTAAAAGTAAAATTGAATATAGAAAACAAATCAATCGCGTAAATAAACGCTTTACCCGACAGCGGTCAACAGCCGTTCCGCGGCGGTCACGTGATACCTCCCACCACACTAGTTTTTTTGAATACAGGGCCGTAGCACTCGCCGCTGGCGAGCCAGCCAGTTGCAATCTGGTTCGCGAGCAGTGTCCACGCCGCGCTAGGCCAGTTTTCCCTCGCAAATAACTATGGGAGTTTTGGTATAATTCCCTATGCACCATGTTGAGCTGTGC
The DNA here is from genome assembly GCF_059751315.1 of Micrasema longulum. Lineage (NCBI taxonomy): Eukaryota > Metazoa > Arthropoda > Insecta > Trichoptera > Brachycentridae > Micrasema > Micrasema longulum. The sequence continues at coordinate 1,031,598 of NW_028277677.1, forward strand.
CCAAAAAAAAAAACTTGTATTCTAATTAAACCAGCTTCCGGTAAGTCTTCAACAACTTTCGAATATATAAATCAACTTGTTTCGCTTATACAAATTTGTAATTTTTCATTATTGTCCACAGATCGGATACGTATGATCATTTTAAGCTAGAATCCATTATGACGGCTGTTTAGCCTTATACACCACGTAACAACTAACAAATCTCCATTTAGTAAGTACAGTATACAGCACGGAACTGTTGTTTTCTTTTAACTTACTTTCTCGAGCCGTTTGTAAAGAAATACATTTTTTTGTAGTATGGAGAGTCAGGTTACCCTGGAATCTCGCCCTTGAACCTGAGTTGTCGACATTTTTTTTGATTCATCCTGCAGAGGCGTGACTTAGCAGTTTTTCTCCTCAATGGCAAATCGACACAGGACGCCATTTCTAGGATCCTTCGTAATCGCTGGTGTTCCTAGTACTTCCTTCTCAAGTAAAATAATATAGAATGGTTCGAATCTCTCAGAGGATTATGTGAGTACCTCGCGTGCATCTCTTCATAAAGGTTGGTGGAAATTTACTTCGAAAATTAGTGACTCCTAATGTAATACTACAGTGAACTAATGGATACGCAGGATTATTCAAATCTTTATCCTCATTACGGGGAACCGCTGCCCAAATTATTTTCGGTTCTAGGACACTTAGAAGTAATCACATTAGGTTAATTTCGAATCCTTTTAATAATGGGCTATTTTCAATTTTAATTCTTACTAGGAGAGATCTCTGCTCCAATTATTATTAATCCTGTTTACTATAATTAAGTTCCTCATAAATAATTGTTGAACATCTTGAGAAACATATATGTCCGTTGTCTGTAAAACTATATTTTACTGATTTGTAATAAATAAACTTGAAATGAACCACTTTATTCTGTCTTTTCCCACCGTTGTTCACAACCAAGCAAGAGATTCAGTATTTTATTAGAATTTTGCAATAATACCTAATGGAAAGTAACAAAGGACCCATGTTATCCTTCAAGGAACCTTGAGATCAAAAAGAACAAGTTCTACCTGAGACTATTAGCCGCAAGGTAAGATTTAATATTAAAAAAGAGTATGACAACATTATCGAGTCTTTTTTTAAAAATCAAAAATTTTATTCCAAAAACGGAAAAAAATCTAATGTATGAAGCCTATGTAAAAACTAAAATTTGTTATACGCAACTATTATGGGGAGCAGGATATCAAAATGACATAAACAGACTACAAAGACAACAAAATAAAATATTAAAGTTAGGATATGACCTTCCCTATTTAACTGCAACTAGAGAACTTTTTAAACAAACTAAGCAATTAAATATAACTGAACTCTTTCAACTAGAATCATTAAAATTTATCCATAAATTAGCCACTAATGTAATTGTAGTCGAAGAACTAAAACTAGTAAAAAATTGTATTCAACATGGTCATAATACGAGAACATCAGACAAATACCATGTACAACTTTCTAAAACAAGACAAGGACAATCAAGACTAATGAACCAGGGACTGAAATTATACAATAAACTACCAGACGAAACTAAACAAGACTCAGACAAACTTTTCAAAAGATGTAAAAAATATTATTTTGAACAACAGAGTATAAACGAAAAATGAATATATTATTTTATGTAAAATGAATGTAATAATCCGTATGGATTTATAAATAAATTTTCAAAAAAATTATAAAATAAAAAAAAGATTACTTTTTTCAAACTTAAAAGAAATGATTTAAAAAAAATTGAGGGTGAAATATTGCGTTGAAAAAATAAAAAAGCTTAAAATGCGATGATCCCGAAAATTGTTTTAATGACTTAATGTATTGTCAGTAAAGCCACGATATTAACATGTCTACATTAAATAAAATTTTAATAAATGACATGAGAAAATACTTACATTTTTCTTCGCTTCAATGCTCTTGTCCATGTAGTTAGATCTGATGGCGTGTCTAGTAAAAGTGTAGGTTGTCTCCACTGGGGCTTCCAGTGACAGCGGGTCTCCAAGGGCCTCCCGAGGTCTTCCACCCCCCGAAGCCAGCCCTGTCGAGTGCCCCTTACCAGACGATGGGATGCTGACCTAGAAAATGATTAAATTATTATGAAAATAAAACTTTGTTATCAGTGTTACACAATTTTATTATTTTACAAGAACACAACTATAGTTTTGGGAGAGCACTCCTCCCATCGACGGGTGATATAAAACTAATATAATAAACACCCGCACCGCACCCACCCTCTTAGACCCGCGTATGTCAACACTCTCTTAGCCGAGCGATGTCTTCCCACACATTAAATCTTAGACTTACTTATTGCAACTTCCACTTATGTGCTAAATTTTAAGAAATAAATTCGACTTAATGTTCTGCCCATGTTTTCATATCCGTACTTAAGATAACCATCCATTCATATGCTAACACCTTAGATAAGAATAAAACCCCCCTGCTCTAAGTTTCACTGATTAATCTGTTTATTTTTTGTTTAGATTCGATGACATTGTGAACAATATTCTGTGTTTATTATATTAGTTTTATATCACCCGTCGATGGGAGGAGTGCTCTCCCGAAACTATAGTTGTGTTCTTGTAAAAGAATAAAATTTTGTAACACTGATAACAAAGTTTTATTTTCATAATAATTTATAATGAAGTGTTACGAAGTGAATGCCGATTCAATTAAAAATATTAGAAAATGATTACTCAATCACCAAATTTATCCTGTGTTAATTACAGAACAGTTCGTTTTCAGTTCTGTAGGATTAACATTTTCACTGAAAAACTTCTTTAAAACATTGATAGTTATGTATACACTAGATGACTAGATGCATCTCTAGGAACCCGTCTTGTGTTCCATTCAACCTTAGTTCTAGAACTGATTTTGTAGTTTTGGATCAATAAATCTACAACGTCCAAGCGGATGAAGAGTACAATTCTATGTATTGAATAAAACAAGAATTCTAGACGACTGCTTTCGACTCGATGGCTACTCTAAGGTAAAAATCCTAAAAAAGGAAATTGAGAGGAGAAAATTCTGCCTCGTGGTATTGTGATTGGCATGTTCATATGCCATTTTGAGGTTTTGTTTCAACATGAAATATTTGGACAAAAGTTGATTTACACTACAATATTTTACTGTTCCTGGACCGATTTTTGAGTCATAAGATCTATCATCTTACCTTCTTGTAATGCACGATTGAGATTAACTACATGTACTTTATCAATGCAATGATCTATGCACTATCAGGTGCAGATAACGAGTTTGAAGATGATGATGACATTGCAATATGTTTAATACCAAATAAACAATTGTGAATTTAATAAAATTTTAAGGAATAATTTCCGAATTCTGAGAAAAACAAAAACATTAATCTAAAACGCTAAACTTTTTTAATATTTAATGAGAATTTCATCTAAATAACTACAAATGAAAATGATTCTTTGAACTTCAAATTTCAGCAGATTTTTTCTTACTTTAAGTAGTTGAATATAGATGGATATAAAACATCGACTTTTCATAAGAAAGATATTATTAAAAATGTTTTCTTAGTTCAACTGGACTAATTAATTTGGAAAAAACAAAGAACTTCATGAAAGTAAAATTTTATAAAAAGTTTTTTAACGATGTAACGTAAAACTTTTAAAACTCACCAAAATGCAATTATATTGCCTAAATGGATTCTTTTGTGAATTTTACAGTCCTGTGAAAATGTTTGCCTGCGCTATTTTTGACAGCATAAAAATAAAAATATTTTATTACATAAAAATAAATTGCTATAAAGTTTATTTATAGGCCGAAACTAAACTGATTTCACGATAATTAGTCGAAAAAATAAAAAAACCGAGATGTAACTTTCTGCACCCTCGATACGAATTTTTCCTGGTGCAAAATAACTCAAATATTTATTTATTCATTTATTATATATACGATCTAAGCCAATTAGAATAGTTAAATTAAAAAACATATATACAAGAAACTGAACAAAAACAATATAAACTATGTAGCAAAGTCAAACGAGGGCAAGGATATAATGGTTAACAATGGTTTATCTCTTTTTTTTTAAATTAATAAATTTCATAAAAGGTACATGTTTTAAAAAAATCTATACATATCTTCATTTATAAATCTAGTAAATGTTATCACTGTATCTTTCCAAAAAAAGATACTAAATTTTCTGCTTGGAGAATGATTTACACTGTTGTAGTTGTTTATTTATAATAGTTTATATAATTTTGAATATATGAGAAAAAAAATAAATACAAAGAATATAAAAAGAAAAAACACAAAATATTAATAATACATTTAAACTAATTAACATTTAATGCAGCTTTTACACGTGTTAAAAATTTTTTTTTAGATTTATTTTTAATTAATTTAATGGTATATTATTTTTAATTGTTTTTGGTTGATTGGAAAGATTATTATAAAGAGTGTCTACTGTATGAATCGTAAATATGTTATATGGACTTTCCGTATTAAATAGTGAGGGTTTCTTTAAAATAACTTTAATATTTGATCTTTGTACTATTTTAAGAGGGTTTAATATATTGGCATATGCAACCACCTATGCCAATATATTACATTCACATATACATTCTACAATACCTTATTGTAACAAAAAATGTATTATTGAGTTATAAGTTATTTTTAAATTGTTGATTTTTAAAAAAATTCCTTAATCTAATAAATATGTTAATACATTTTCTTATACGTTTAACTAGTTCACTAATATGGTCTTTCCATTTTAAGTTTTGGTCTACACCAAGATATTTAATTTTATCTGTTGTATCAATTCGGCCATTGGTAAAAAAAAAAAAAATTATAAATAAAAGTGGAATAAAACTATATACTTATTTTTGTTATTATAATTAAAATGCAGTTCCACCGAGAAATGTCAGTAGAAAAAATCAATAAATTAAAACAAATTAAAATTGATTCAGTAGTAAAAATAATTATTCATCAAAGCAATTGCAACACAACTAACTGCGATCTAGATAGAAGCGGACCAAGCCCCGAGGTATACCAAAATCGCATCTCTCTATTTTACCAAATGTATATTTTATTTTTACCATTTGATGTCGTTGGAATAGATAACTTGTTAGCCATTCAATGGCTTTGCCACCCATTACCACATATTTTAATTTTGATATAAGTTTATTGTGTGGCACATTGTCGATTTTTTTTTTTAAATCCATAAATATACCAATACAATTTGATGATTCGTCTAATAAATTATGAATATATATGAATAATTTTGCAATAGTATCCTGAGTGCTTCTATTTTCCTTAAAACCAAATTGGATTTATGAGACCAAATTTGATTTAAGTATTTTTTGCGGAATTATTTTGTCGTTTTTTAGTAGTTTAATTATTTTAAAAAATATACATTTAGTCATCAGTTTTGCGTAGAGCTGACATCCATTTGGTTGTGTAAAATACGTACTTCTTTACAAAATTCAATATAATAATTACGATTGCTAGTTATTAAAAAAAAATGTTGTTTAACCATCTGTAATTTTCAAAAATGTTCAGAAGAGCTGAAATATGACCCAATTTCAAGACTTTAATCTACCAACTAAAATACTCAAGTGTCGTTTTCCAATTATAAATTAACATTCTTAATGATGCTGTCTTTTTATGTGTATTTTTAAGAGAAAGCGTGATTTGTATACATATTCAGAGTAATATGGCGTTTTATCCTCTTCTCAACCTTTACAGGGAAACGGCGGGATAACATATCATCTAAAGCTAAGCAGAAGCTTTTTGAAAATTGACTTGTAAAACCGAATTCCATTTTTATTGAAATACATAATATTATGTGCTTTCAAGCTTTTGAAAAAGATTACGTCTATTCCTATGCAATGTGTAATTAATTTAAATTTAGATAATAAACATAAACTTCTTACTTACCTGAACATCAATTTTATATACTTGAATACGCGTTACGAAATTGGGATTTAACTTAGTTGGAAGAAATTTCACGGACATATGTAATGTTTATCACGCCAAAGATTAAGTTTGTTCCCTCGGGGAAAGTCGGGGATCTGCGCGTCTCATAAAGCTCTTTCGAGATTAGAGCTTTTCGTTGGGAAGGGTGTTGTTAAATACATAGCCAGTGAGTTGGGCATTTTGAAACCTTTGTCATTACAGCGCTTTACAACACTCCGTATAATCTCTTATACTACCTATCCACCATTTACAAAATGCTGGCATAAAAAAATTTTTTTCCTTAAGGGTCAGATATTAGAAACATCACTTTCCATTATTGCAACATCACATCAGCAATATTACTTATAATTGAACTTTTAATTATATACAGGTAGTTAAGTGAATACCAACGGTATACAATGATCGAAAATTGAATGTTAATTTTAAATCACATGAAAAATAAATGCAAAAGCTTATGTAAAAAAATTCTCAATACTGCCTCTCTTTTTATTATTTGTTCGCCTATTAAAAACGTTTCATTAAAA